>NW_027552378.1:0-115162 GCF_045843805.1 Urocitellus parryii
GCTTCCAAAAAACTACGAGTTTTCTGAAATATCAGCAAACTTTTTTTCACCCAATCTTGATGATACTTGCAGGTAATGATCAGTACACCAATCCCACTTGGCTCACCAAATTTTGTTTTTCTCAGTTAAACGGTTCCTTTGCAGGAACCGTTTTCATGTTTAGGTTTCACTCTGTTTTCTCCTATATGGATACATGTAGTTGGAACTCTAAATCAAACACGGATTGTGCTAGCTCTTTGAAACTTACCACAATAATGTAGTTTCGAGTTCTATCGCTATGGTTTGTGTCCTATTGAAGTAGCCCCAAGCAGAGACTGACGAGAATCACTTTCATTGAAAGGGGTTGACAAGCTTCCAAAACACTACGAGTTTCCTGAAATCTCAGCAAACATTTTTTCACCCAAACTTGATGATACTTGCAGGTAATGATCAGTACACCAATCCCACTTGGTTCACCAAATTTCGTTCTTTTCGGTTAAAACCGTTCCTTTGCAGGAACCGTTTTCATGTTTAGGTTTCACTCTGTTTTCTCCTATATGGATACATGTAGTTGGAACTCTAAATCAAACACGGTTTGTGCTAGCTCTTTGAAACTTGGCACAATAATGTAGTTCCAAGTTCTATCACTGTGGTTTGTGTCCGATTGAAGTAGCCCCAAGCAGAGACTGACGAGAATCACTTTCATTGAAAGGGGTTGCCAAGCTTCCAAAAAACTACGAGTTTCCTGAAATCTCAGCAAACATTTTTTCACTCAATCTTGATGATACTTGCAGGTAATGATCAGTACACCAATCCCACTTGGCTCACCAAATTTCGTTCTTCTCGGTTATACCGTTCCTTTGCAGGAACCGTTTTCATGTTTATGTTTCACTCTGTTTTCTCCAATATGGATACATGTAGTTGGAACTCTAAATCAAACACGGTTTGTGCTAGCTCTTTGAAACTTGGCAGAATAATGTAGTTCCAAGTTCTATCGCTATGATTTGTGTCCTATTGAAGTAGCCCCAAGCAGAGACTGACGAGAATCACTTTCATTGAAAGGGGTTGCCAAGCTTCCAAAAAACTACGAGTTTCCTGAAATATCAGCAAACTTTTTTTCACTCAATCTTGATGATACTTGCAGGTAATGATCAGTACACCAATCCCACTTGGCTCACCAAATTTCGTTCTTCTCGGTTATACCGTTCCTTTGCAGGAACCGTTTTCATGTTTATGTTTCACTCTGTTTTCTCCAATATGGATACATGTATTTGGAACTCTAAATCAAACACGGTTTGTGCTAGCTCTTTGAAACTTGGCACAATAATGTAGTTCCAAGTTCTATCGCTATGATTTGTCTCCTATTGAAGTAGCCCCAAGCAGAGACTGACGAGAATCACTTTCATTGAAAGGGGTTGCCAAGCTTCCAAAAAACTACGAGTTTCCTGAAATATCAGCAAACTTTTTTTCACCCAATCTTGATGATACTTGCAGGTAATGATCAGTACACCAATCCCACTTGGCTCACCAAATTTTGTTCTTCTCAGTTAAACGGTTCCTTTAGGAACCGTTTTCATGATTAGGTTTCACTCTGTTTTCTCCTATATGGATACATGTAGTTGGAACTCTAAATCAAACACGGTTTGTGCTAGCTCTTTGAAACTTACCACAATTATGTAGTTCCGAGTTCTATCGCTATGGTTTGTGTCCTATTGAAGTAGCCCCAAGCAGAGACTGACGAGAATCACTTTCATTGAAAGGGGTTGCCAAGCTTCCAAAACACTACGAGTTTCCTGAAATCTCAGCAAACATTTTTTCACCCAATCTTGATGATACTTGCAGGTAATCATCAGTACACCAATCCCACTGGGCTCACCAAATTTCGTTCTTCTCGGTTAAACCGTTCAATTGCAGTAACCGTTTTCATGTTTAGGTTTCACTCTGTTTTCTCCTATATGGATATATGTAGTTGGAACTCTAAATCAAACACGGTTTGTGCTAGCTCTTTGAAACATGGCACAATAATGTAGTTCCAAGTTCTATCGCTATTGTTTGTGTCCTACTGAAGTAGCCCCAAGCAGAGACTGACGAGAATCACTTTCATTGAAAGGGGTTGCCAAGCTTCCAAAAAACTACGAGTTTCCTGAAATCTCAGCAAACATTTTTTCACCCAATCCTGATGATTCTTGCAGGTAATGATCAGTACACCAATCCAACTGGGCTCACCAAATTTCGTTCTTCTCGGTTAAACCGTTCATTTGTAGGAACCGTTTTCATGTTTAGGTTTCACTCTGTTTTCTCCTATATGGATACATGTAGTTGGAACTCTAAATCAAAGACGGTTTGTGCTAGCTCTTTGAAACTTGGCACAATAATGTAGATCCCAGTTTTATCGCTATGGTTTGTGTCCTATTGAAGTAGCCCCAAGCAGAGACTGACGAGAATCACTTTCATTGAAAGGGGATGCCAAGCTTCCAAAAAACTACGAGTTTCCTGAAATCTCAGCAACCATATTTTCACCCAATCTTGATGATACTTGCAGGTAATGATCAGTTCAACAATCCCACTTGGTTCACCAAATTTCGTTCTTTTCGGTTACACCGTTCCTTTGCAGGAACCGTTTTCATGATTAGGTTTCACTCTGTTTTCTCCTATATGGATACATGTAGTTGGAACTCTAAATCAAACACGGTTTGTGCTAGCTCTTTGAAACTTGGCACAATAATGTAGTTCCAAGTTCTATCTCTATGGTTTGTGTCCTATTGAAGTAGCCCCAAGCAGAGACTGACGAGAATCACTTTCATTGAAAGGGGATGCCAAGCTTCCATAAAACTACGAGTTTCCTGAAATCTCAGGAAACATTTTTTCACTCAATCTTGATGATACTTGCAGGTAATGATTAGTACACCAATCCCACTTGGCTCACCAAATTTCGTTCTTCTCGGTTATACCGTTCCTTTGCAGGAACCGTTTTCATGTTTTGGTTTCACTCTGTTTTCTCCTATATGGATACATGTAGTTGGAACTCTAAAGCAAACACGGTTTGTGCTAATTCTTTGAAACTTGGCACAATAATGTAGTTCCAAGTTCTATCGCTATGATTTGTGTCCTATTGAAGTAGCCCCAAGCAGAGACTGACGAGAATCACTTTCATTGAAAGGGGTTGCCAAGCTTCCAAAAAACTACGAGTTTCCGGAAATCTCAGCAAACTTTTTTTCACCCAATCTTGATGATACTTGCAGGTAATGATCAGTACCAATCCCACTTGGTTCACCAAATTTCGTTCTTCTCGGTTATACCGTTCCTTTGCAGGAACCGTTTTCATGTTTATGTTTCACTCTGTTTTCTCCAATATGGATACATGTAGTTGGAACTCTAAATCAAACACGGTTTGTGCTAGCTCTTTGAAACTTGGCAGAATAATGTAGTTCCAAGTTCTATCGCTATGATTTGTGTCCTATTGAAGTAGCCCCAAGCAGAGACTGACGAGAATCACTTTCATTGAAAGGGGTTGCCAAGCTTCCAAAAAACTACGAGTTTCCTGAAATATCAGCAAACTTTTTTTCACTCAATCTTGATGATACTTGCAGGTAATGATCAGTACACCAATCCCACTTGGCTCACCAAATTTCGTTCTTCTCGGTTATACCGTTCCTTTGCAGGAACCGTTTTCATGTTTATGTTTCACTCTGTTTTCTCCAATATGGATACATGTAGTTGGAACTCTAAATCAAACACGGTTTGTGCTAGCTCTTTCAAACTTGGCACAAAAATGTAGTTCCAAGTTCTATCGCTATGATTTGTGTCCTATTGAAGTAGCCCCAAGCAGAGACTGACGAGAATCACTTTCATTGAAAGGGGTTGCCAAGCTTCCAAAAAACTACGAGTTTCCTGAAATATCAGCAAACTTTTTTTCACCCAATCTTGATGATACTTGCAGGTAATGATCAGTACACCAATCCCACTTGGCTCACCAAATTTTGTTCTTCTCAGTTAAACGGTTCCTTTAGGAACCGTTTTCATGATTAGGTTTCACTCTGTTTTCTCCTATATGGATACATGTAGTTGGAACTCTAAATCAAACACGGTTTGTGCTAGCTCTTTGAAACTTACCACAATTATGTAGTTCCGAGTTCTATCGCTATGGTTTGTGTCCTATTGAAGTAGCCCCAAGCAGAGACTGACGAGAATCACTTTCATTGAAAGGGGTTGCCAAGCTTCCAAAACACTACGAGTTTCCTGAAATCTCAGCAAACATTTTTTCACCCAATCTTGATGATACTTGCAGGTAATCATCAGTACACCAATCCCACTGGGCTCACCAAATTTCGTTCTTCTCGGTTAAACCGTTCCTTTGCAGTAACCGTTTTCATGTTTAGGTTTCACTCTGTTTTCTCCTATATGGATATATGTAGTTGGAACTCTAAATCAAACACGGTTTGTGCTAGCTCTTTGAAACATGGCACAATAATGTAGTTCCAAGTTCTATCGCTATTGTTTGTGTCCTATTGAAGTAGCCCCAAGCAGAGACTGACGAGAATCACTTTCATTGAAAGGGGTTGCCAAGCTTCCAAAAAACTACGAGTTTCCTGAAATCTCAGCAAACATTTTTTCACCCAATCTTGATGATACTTGCAGGTAATGATCAGTACACCAATCCCACTTGGCTCACCAAATTTCGTTCTTCTCGTTTATACCGTTCCTTTGCAGGAACCGTTTTCATGTTTTGGTTTCACTCTGTTTTCTCCTATATGGATACATGTAGTTGGAACTCTCAAGCAAACACGGTTTGTGCTAATTCTTTGAAACTTGGCACAATAATGTAGTTCCAAGTTCTATTGCTATGATTTGTGTCCTATTAAAGTAGCCCCAAGCAGAGACTGACGAGAATCACTTTCATTGAAAGGGGTTGCCAAGCTTCCAAAAAACTACGAGTTTCCTGAAATCTCAGCAAACATTTTTTCACCCAATCTTGATGATACATGCAGGTAATGATCAGTACACCAATCCCACTTGGCTCACCAAATTTCGTTCTTTTTGGTTAAACCGTTCCTTTGCAGAAACCGTTTTCATGTTTAGGTTTCACTCTGTTTTCTCCTATATGGATACATGTAGTTGGAACTCTAAATCAAACACGGTTTGTGCTAGCTCTTTGAAACTTGGCACAATAATGTAGTTCTAAGTTCTATCGCTGTGGTTTGTGTCCGATTGAAGTAGCCCCAAGCACAGACTGACGAGAATCACTTTCATTGAAAGGGGTTGCCAAGCTTCCAAAAAACTACGAGTTTCCTGAAATCTCATCAAACATTTTTTCACTCAATCTTGATGATACTTGCAGGTAATGATCAGTACACCAATCCCACTTGGCTCACCAAATTTCGTTCTTTTTGGTTAAACCGTTCCTTTGCAGAAACCGTTTTCATGTTTAGGTTTCACTCTGTTTTCTCCTATATGGATATATGTATTTGGAACTCTAAATCAAACACGGTTTGTGCTAGCTCTTTGAAACTTGGCACAATAATGTAGTTCCAAGTTCTATCGCTATGGTTTGTGTCCGATTGAAGTAGCCCCAAGCAGAGACTGACGAGAATCACTTTCATTGAAAGGGGTTGCCAAGCTTCCGAAAATTACTATTTTCCGGAAATCTCAGGAAAATTTTTTTTTCACCCAATCTTGATGATACTTGCAGGTAATGAAGAGTACACCAATCCCACTGGGCTCACCAAATTTCGTTCTTCTCGGTTAAACCGTTCCTTTGCAGGAACCGTTTTCCTCTTTAGGTTTCACTCTGTTTTCTCCTATATGGATACATGTAGTTGGAACTCTAAATCAAACACTGTTTGTGCTACCTCTTTGAAACTTGGCATAATAATGTAGTTCCAAGTTCTATCGCTATGGTTTGTGTCCTATTGAAGTAGCCCCAAGCACAGACTGACGAGAATCACTTTCATTGAAAGGGGTTGCCAAGCTTCCAAAAAACTACGAGATTCCTGAAATCTCAGCAACCATATTTTCACCCAATCTTGATGATACTTGCAGGTAATGATCAGTACACCAATCCCACTTTGTTCAACAAATTTCGTTCTTTTCGGTTAAACCGTTCCTTTGCAGGAACCGTTTTCATGTTTAGGTTTCACTCTGTTTTCTCCTATATGGATACATGTAGTTGGAACTCTAAATCAAACACGGTTTGTGCTAGCTCTTTGAAACATGGCACAATAATGTAGTTCCAAGTTCTATCGCTATGGTTTGTGTCCTATTGAAGTAGCCCCAAGCAGAGACTGACGAGAATCACTTTCATTGAAAGGGGTTGCCAAGCTTCCCAAAAACTACGAGTTTCCTGAAATCTCAGCAAACATTTTTTCACTCAATCTTGATGATACTTGCAGGTAATGATCAGTACACCAATCCCACTTGGCTCACCAAATTTCGTTATTCTCGGTTATACCGTTCCTTTGCAGGAACCGTTTTCATGTTTAGGTTTCACTCTGTTTTCTCCTATATGGATACATGTAGTTGGAACTCTAAATCAAACACGGTTTGTGCTAGCTCTTTGAAACTTGGCACAATAATGTAGTTCCAAGTTCTATCGCTATGGTTTGTGTCCTATTGAAGTAGCCCCAAGCAGAGACTGACGAGAATCACTTTCATTGAAAGGGGTTGCCAAGCTTCCAAAAAACTACGAGTTTTCTGAAATATCAGCAAACTTTTTTTCACCCAATCTTGATGATACTTGCAGGTAATGATCAGTACACCAATCCCACTTGGCTCACCAAATTTTGTTTTTCTCAGTTAAACGGTTCCTTTGCAGGAACCGTTTTCATGTTTAGGTTTCACTCTGTTTTCTCCTATATGGATACATGTAGTTGGAACTCTAAATCAAACACGGATTGTGCTAGCTCTTTGAAACTTACCACAATAATGTAGTTTCGAGTTCTATCGCTATGGTTTGTGTCCTATTGAAGTAGCCCCAAGCAGAGACTGACGAGAATCACTTTCATTGAAAGGGGT
This sequence comes from Urocitellus parryii, assembly GCF_045843805.1. Classification (NCBI taxonomy): domain Eukaryota; kingdom Metazoa; phylum Chordata; class Mammalia; order Rodentia; family Sciuridae; genus Urocitellus; species Urocitellus parryii. The sequence continues at coordinate 6,991 of NW_027552378.1, forward strand.
TGACAAGCTTCCAAAACACTACGAGTTTCCTGAAATCTCAGCAAACATTTTTTCACCCAAACTTGATGATACTTGCAGGTAATGATCAGTACACCAATCCCACTTGGTTCACCAAATTTCGTTCTTTTCGGTTAAACCGTTCCTTTGCAGGAACCGTTTTCATGTTTAGGTTTCACTCTGTTTTCTCCTATATGGATACATGTAGTTGGAACTCTAAATCAAACACGGTTTGTGCTAGCTCTTTGAAACTTGGCACAATAATGTAGTTCCAAGTTCTATCACTGTGGTTTGTGTCCAATTGAAGTAGCCCCAAGCAGAGACTGACGAGAATCACTTTCATTGAAAGGGGTTGCCAAGCTTCCAAAAAACTACGAGTTTCCTGAAATCTCAGCAAACATTTTTTCACTCAATCTTGATGATACTTGCAGGTAATGATCAGGACACCAATCCCACTTGGCTCACCAAATTTCGTTCTTCTCGGTTATACCGTTCCTTTGCAGGAACCGTTTTCATGTTTATGTTTCACTCTGTTTTCTCCAATATGGATACATGTAGTTGGAACTCTAAATCAAACACGGTTTGTGCTAGCTCTTTGAAACTTGGCAGAATAATGTAGTTCCAAGTTCTATCGCTATGATTTGTGTCCTATTGAAGTAGCCCCAAGCAGAGACTGACGAGAATCACTTTCATTGAAAGGGGTTGCCAAGCTTCCAAAAAACTACGAGTTTCCTGAAATATCAGCAAACTTTTTTTCACTCAATCTTGATGATACTTGCAGGTAATGATCAGTACACCAATCCCAATTGGCTCACCAAATTTCGTTCTTCTCGGTTATACCGTTCCTTTGCAGGAACCGTTTTCATGTTTATGTTTCACTCTGTTTTCTCCAATATGGATACATGTAGTTGGAACTCTAAATCAAACACGGTTTGTGCTAGCTCTTTGAAACTTGGCACAATAATGTAGTTCCAAGTTCTATCGCTATGATTTGTGTCCTATTGAAGTAGCCCCAAGCAGAGACTGACGAGAATCACTTTCATTGAAAGGGGTTGCCAAGCTTCCAAAAAACTACGAGTTTCCTGAAATATCAGCAAACTTTTTTTCACCCAATCTTGATGATACTTGCAGGTAATGATCAGTACACCAATCCCACTTGGCTCACCAAATTTTGTTCTTCTCAGTTAAACGGTTCCTTTAGGAACCGTTTTCATGATTAGGTTTCACTCTGTTTTCTCCTATATGGATACATGTAGTTGGAACTCTAAATCAAACACGGTTTGTGCTAGCTCTTTGAAACTTACCACAATTATGTAGTTCCGAGTTCTATCGCTATGGTTTGTGTCCTATTGAAGTAGCCCCAAGCAGAGACTGACGAGAATCACTTTCATTGAAAGGGGTTGCCAAGCTTCCAAAACACTACGAGTTTCCTGAAATCTCAGCAAACATTTTTTCACCCAATCTTGATGATACTTGCAGGTAATCATCAGTACACCAATCCCACTGGGCTCACCAAATTTCGTTCTTCTCGGTTAAACCGTTCCTTTGCAGTAACCGTTTTCATGTTTAGGTTTCACTCTGTTTTCTCCTATATGGATATATGTAGTTGGAACTCTAAATCAAACACGGTTTGTGCTAGCTCTTTGAAACATGGCACAATAATGTAGTTCCAAGTTCTATCGCTATTGTTTGTGTCCTACTGAAGTAGCCCCAAGCAGAGACTGACGAGAATCACTTTCATTGAAAGGGGTTGCCAAGCTTCCAAAAAACTACGAGTTTCCTGAAATCTCAGCAAACATTTTTTCACCCAATCTTGATGATACTTGCAGGTAATGATCAGTACACCAATCCAACTGGGCTCACCAAATTTCGTTCTTCTCGGTTAAACCGTTCATTTGTAGGAACCGTTTTCATGTTTAGGTTTCACTCTGTTTTCTCCTATATGGATACATGTAGTTGGAACTCTAAATCAAAGACGGTTTGTGCTAGCTCTTTGAAACTTGGCACAATAATGTAGATCCCAGTTTTATCGCTATGGTTTGTGTCCTATTGAAGTAGCCCCAAGCAGAGACTGACGAGAATCACTTTCATTGAAAGGGGATGCCAAGCTTCCAAAAAACTACGAGTTTCCTGAAATCTCAGCAACCATATTTTCACCCAATCTTGATGATACTTGCAGGTAATGATCAGTACAACAATCCCACTTGGTTCACCAAATTTCGTTCTTTTCGGTTACACCGTTCCTTTGCAGGAACCGTTTTCATGATTAGGTTTCACTCTGTTTTCTCCTATATGGATACATGTAGTTGGAACTCTAAATCAAACACGGTTTGTGCTAGCTCTTTGAAACTTGGCACAATAATGTAGTTCCAAGTTCTATCTCTATGGTTTGTGTCCTATTGAAGTAGCCCCAAGCAGAGACTGACGAGAATCACTTTCATTGAAAGGGGATGCCAAGCTTCCATAAAACTACGAGTTTCCTGAAATCTCAGGAAACATTTTTTCACTCAATCTTGATGATACTTGCAGGTAATGATTAGTACACCAATCCCACTTGGCTCACCAAATTTCGTTCTTCTCGGTTATACCGTTCCTTTGCAGGAACCGTTTTCATGTTTTGGTTTCACTCTGTTTTCTCCTATATGGATACATGTAGTTGGAACTCTAAAGCAAACACGGTTTGTGCTAATTCTTTGAAACTTGGCACAATAATGTAGTTCCAAGTTCTATCGCTATGATTTGTGTCCTATTGAAGTAGCCCCAAGCAGAGACTGACGAGAATCACTTTCATTGAAAGGGGTTGCCAAGCTTCCAAAAAACTACGAGTTTCCGGAAATCTCAGCAAACTTTTTTTCACCCAATCTTGATGATACTTGCAGGTAATGATCAGTACCAATCCCACTTGGTTCACCAAATTTCGTTCTTCTCGGTTATACCGTTCCTTTGCAGGAACCGTTTTCATGTTTATGTTTCACTCTGTTTTCTCCAATATGGATACATGTAGTTGGAACTCTAAATCAAACACGGTTTGTGCTAGCTCTTTGAAACTTGGCACAATAATGTAGTTCCAAGTTCTATCGCTATGATTTGTGTCCTATTGAAGTAGCCCCAAGCAGAGACTGACGAGAATCACTTTCATTGAAAGGGGTTGCCAAGCTTCCAAAAAACTACGAGTTTCCTGAAATATCAGCAAACTTTTTTTCACTCAATCTTGATGATACTTGCAGGTAATGATCAGTACACCAATCCCACTTGGCTCACCAAATTTCGTTCTTCTCGGTTATACCGTTCCTTTGCAGGAACCGTTTTCATGTTTATGTTTCACTCTGTTTTCTCCAATATGGATACATGTAGTTGGAACTCTAAATCAAACACGGTTTGTGCTAGCTCTTTCAAACTTGGCACAATAATGTAGTTCCAAGTTCTATCGCTATGATTTGTGTCCTATTGAAGTAGCCCCAAGCAGAGACTGACGAGAATCACTTTCATTGAAAGGGGTTGCCAAGCTTCCAAAAAACTACGAGTTTCCTGAAATATCAGCAAACTTTTTTTCACCCAATCTTGATGATACTTGCAGGTAATGATCAGTACACCAATCCCACTTGGCTCACCAAATTTTGTTCTTCTCAGTTAAACGGTTCCTTTAGGAACCGTTTTCATGATTAGGTTTCACTCTGTTTTCTCCTATATGGATACATGTAGTTGGAACTCTAAATCAAACACGGTTTGTGCTAGCTCTTTGAAACTTACCACAATTATGTAGTTCCGAGTTCTATCGCTATGGTTTGTGTCCTATTGAAGTAGCCCCAAGCAGAGACTGACGAGAATCACTTTCATTGAAAGGGGTTGCCAAGCTTCCAAAACACTACGAGTTTCCTGAAATCTCAGCAAACATTTTTTCACCCAATCTTGATGATACTTGCAGGTAATCATCAGTACACCAATCCCACTGGGCTCACCAAATTTCGTTCTTCTCGGTTAAACCGTTCCTTTGCAGTAACCGTTTTCATGTTTAGGTTTCACTCTGTTTTCTCCTATATGGATATATGTAGTTGGAACTCTAAATCAAACACGGTTTGTGCTAGCTCTTTGAAACATGGCACAATAATGTAGTTCCAAGTTCTATCGCTATTGTTTGTGTCCTATTGAAGTAGCCCCAAGCAGAGACTGACGAGAATCACTTTCATTGAAAGGGGTTGCCAAGCTTCCAAAAAACTACGAGTTTCCTGAAATCTCAGCAAACATTTTTTCACCCAATCTTGATGATACTTGCAGGTAATGATCAGTACACCAATCCAACTGGGCTCACCAAATTTCGTTCTTCTCGGTTAAACCGTTCATTTGTAGGAACCGTTTTCATGTTTAGGTTTCACTCTGTTTTCTCCTATATGGATACATGTAGTTGGAACTCTAAATCAAAGACGGTTTGTGCTAGCTCTTGAAACTTGGCACAATAATGTAGATCCCAGTTTTAATCGCTATGGTTTGTGTCCTATTGAAGTAGCCCCAAGCAGAGACTGACGAGAATCACTTTCATTGAAAGGGGATGCCAAGCTTCCAAAAAACTACGAGTTTCCTGAAATCTCAGCAACCATATTTTCACCCAATCTTGATGATACTTGCAGGTAATGATCAGTACAACAATCCCACTTGGTTCACCAAATTTCGTTTCTTTTCGGTTACACCGTTCCTTTGCAGGAACCGTTTTCATGATTAGGTTTCACTCTGTTTTCTCGTATATGGATACATGTAGTTGGAACTCTAAATCAAACACGGTTTGTGCTAGCTCTTTGAAACTTGGCACAATAATGTAGTTCCAAGTTCTATCTCTATGGTTTGTGTCCTATTGAAGTAGCCCCAAGCAGAGACTGACGAGAATCACTTTCATTGAAAGGGGATGCCAAGCTTCCATAAAACTACGAGTTTCCTGAAATCTCAGCAAACATTTTTTCACTCAATCTTGATGATACTTGCAGGTAATGATTAGTACACCAATCCCACTTGGCTCACCAAATTTCGTTCTTCTCGGTTATACCGTTCCTTTGCAGGAACCGTTTTCATGTTTTGGTTTCACTCTGTTTTCTCCTATATGTATACATGTAGTTGGAACTCTAAAGCAAACACGGTTTGTGCTAATCCTTTGAAACTTGCACAATAATGTAGTTCCAAGTTCTATCGCTATGATTTGTGTCCTATTGAAGTAGCCCCAAGCAGAGACTGACGAGAATCACTTTCATTGAAAGGGGTTGCCAAGCTTCCAAAAAACTACGAGTTTCCGGAAATCTCAGCAAACTTTTTTTCACCCAATCTTGATGATACTTGCAGGTAATGATCAGTACCAATCCCACTTGGTTCACCAAATTTCGTTCTTTTCGGTTAAACCGTTCCTTTGCAGGAACCGTTTTCATGTTTAGGTTTCACTCTGTTTTCTCCCATATGGATACATGTAGTTGGAACGCTAAATCAAACACTGTTTGTGCTAGCTCTTTGAAACATGGCACAATAATGTAGTTCCAAGTTCTATCGCTATGGTTTGTGTCCTATTGAAGTAGCCCCAAGCAGAGACTGACGAGAATCACTTTCATTGAAAGGGGTTGCCAAGCTTCCAAAACACTACGAGTTTCCTGAAATCTCAGCAAACATTTTTTCACCCAATCTTGATGATACTTGCAGGTAATGATCAGTACACCAATCCCACTGGGCTCACCAAATTTCGTTCTTCTCGGTTAAACCGTTCCTTTGCAGTAACCGTTTTCATGTTTAGGTTTCACTCTGTTTTCTCCTATATGGATATATGTATTTGGAACTCTAAATCAAACACGGTTTGTGCTAGCTCTTTGAAACTTGGCACAATAATGTAGTTCCAAGTTCTATCGCTATGGTTTGTGTCCGATTGAAGTAGCCCCAAGCAGAGACTGACGAGAATCACTTTCATTGAAAGGGGTTGCCAAGCTTCCGAAAATTACGAGTTTCCGGAAATCTCAGGAAACTTTTTTTCACCCAATCTTGATGATACTTGCAGGTAATGAAGAGTACACCAATCCCACTTGGCTCACCAAATTTCGTTCTTCTCGATTAAAACATTCCTTTGCAGGAACCGTTTTCCTCTTTAGGTTTCACTCTGTTTTCTCCTATATGGATACATGTAGTTGGAACTCTAAATCAAACACTGTTTGTGCTACCTCTTTGAAACTTGGCATAATAATGTAGTTCCAAGTTCTATCGCTATGGTTTGTGTCCTATTGAAGTAGCCCCAAGCACAGACTGACGAGAATCACTTTCATTGAAAGGGGTTGCCAAGCTTCCAAAAAACTACGAGATTCCTGAAATCTCAGCAACCATATTTTCACCCAATCTTGATGATACTTGCAGGTAATGATCAGTACACCAATCCCACTTTGTTCACCAAATTTCGTTCTTTTCGGTTAAACCGTTCCTTTGCAGGAACCGTTTTCATGTTTAGTTTCACTCTGTTTTCTCCTATATGGATACATGTAGTTGGAACTCTAAATCAAACACGGTTTGTGCTAGCTCTTTGAAACATGGCACAATAATGTAGTTCCAAGTTCTATCGCTATGGTTTGTGTCCTATTGAAGTAGCCCCAAGCAGAGACTGACGAGAATCACTTTCATTGAAAGGGGTTGCCAAGCTTCCCAAAAACTACGAGTTTCCTGAAATCTCAGCAAACATTTTTTCACTCAATCTTGATGATACTTGCAGGTAATGATCAGTACACCAATCCCACTTGGCTCACCAAATTTCGTTATTCTCGGTTATACCGTTCTTTGCAGGAACCGTTTTCATGTTTAGGTTTCACTCTGTTTTCTCCTATATGGATACATGTAGTTGGAACTCTAAATCAAACACGGTTTGTGCTAGCTCTTTGAAACTTGGCACAATAATGTAGTTCCAAGTTCTATCGCTATGGTTTGTGTCCTATTGAAGTAGCCCCAAGCAGAGACTGACGAGAATCACTTTCATTGAAAGGGGTTGCCAAGCTTCCAAAAACTACGAGTTTTCTGAAATATCAGCAAACTTTTTTTCACCCAATCTTGATGATACTTGCAGGTAATGATCAGTACACCAATCCCACTTGGCTCACCAAATTTTGTTTTTCTCAGTTAAACCGTTCCTTTGCAGGAACCGTTTTCATGATTACGTTTCACTCTGTTTTCTCCTATATGGATACATGTAGTTGGAACTCTAAATCAAACACGGTTTGTGCTAGCTCTTTGAAACTTACCACAATTATGTAGTTCCGAGTTCTATCGCTATGGTTTGTGTCCTATTGAAGTAGCCCCAAGCAGAGACTGACGAGAATCACTTTCATTGAAAGGGGTTGCCAAGCTTCCAAAAAACTACGAGTTTCCGGAAATCTCAGCAAACTTTTTTTCACCCAATCTTGATGATACTTGCAGGTAATGATCAGTACCAATCCCACTTGGTTCACCAAATTTCGTTCTTTTCGGTTAAACCGTTCCTTTGCAGGAACCGTTTTCATGTTTAGGTTTCACTCTGTTTTCTCCCATATGGATACATGTAGTTGGAACGCTAAATCAAACACTGTTTGTGCTAGCTCTTTGAAACATGGCACAATAATGTAGTTCCAAGTTCTATCGCTATGGTTTGTGTCCTATTGAAGTAGCCCCAAGCAGAGACTGACGAGAATCACTTTCATTGAAAGGGGTTGCCAAGCTTCCAAAACACTACGAGTTTCCTGAAATCTCAGCAAACATTTTTTCACCCAATCTTGATGATACTTGCAGGTAATGATCAGTACACCAATCCCACTGGGCTCACCAAATTTCGTTCTTCTCGGTTAAACCGTTCCTTTGCAGTAACCGTTTTCATGTTTAGGTTTCACTCTGTTTTCTCCTATATGGATATATGTATTTGGAACTCTAAATCAAACACGGTTTGTGCTAGCTCTTTGAAACTTGGCACAATAATGTAGTTCCAAGTTCTATCGCTATGGTTTGTGTCCGATTGAAGTAGCCCCAAGCAGAGACTGACGAGAATCACTTTCATTGAAAGGGGTTGCCAAGCTTCCGAAAATTACGAGTTTCCGGAAATCTCAGGAACTTTTTTTCACCCAATCTTGATGATACTTGCAGGTAATGAAGAGTACACCAATCCCACTTGGCTCACCAAATTTCGTTCTTCTCGATTAAAACATTCCTTTGCAGGAACCGTTTTCCTCTTTAGGTTTCACTCTGTTTTCTCCTATATGGATACATGTAGTTGGAACTCTAAATCAACACTGTTTGTGCTACCTCTTTGAAACTTGGCATAATAATGTAGTTCCAAGTTCTATCGCTAGGTTTGTGTCCTATTGAAGTAGCCCCAAGCACAGACTGACGAGAATCACTTTCATTGAAAGGGGTTGCCAAGCTTCCAAAAAAACTACGAGATTCCTGAAATCTCAGCAACCATATTTTCACCCAATCTTGATGATACTTGCAGGTAATGATCAGTACACCAATCCCACTTTGTTCACCAAATTTCGTTCTTTTCGGTTAAACCGTTCCTTTGCAGGAACCGTTTTCATGTTTAGGTTTCACTCTGTTTTCTCCTATATGGATACATGTAGTTGGAACTCTAAATCAAACACGGTTTGTGCTAGCTCTTTGAAACATGGCACAATAATGTAGTTCCAAGTTCTATCGCTATGGTTTGTGTCCTATTGAAGTAGCCCCAAGCAGAGACTGACGAGAATCACTTTCATTGAAAGGGGTTGCCAAGCTTCCCAAAAACTACGAGTTTCCTGAAATCTCAGCAAACATTTTTTCACTCAATCTTGATGATACTTGCAGGTAATGATCAGTACACCAATCCCACTTGGCTCACCAAATTTCGTTATTCTCGGTTATACCGTTCCTTTGCAGGAACCGTTTTCATGTTTAGGTTTCACTCTGTTTTCTCCTATATGGATACATGTAGTTGGAACTCTAAATCAAACACGGTTTGTGCTAGCTCTTTGAAACTTGGCACAATAATGTAGTTCCAAGTTCTATCGCTATGGTTTGTGTCCTATTGAAGTAGCCCCAAGCAGAGACTGACGAGAATCACTTTCATTGAAAGGGGTTGCCAAGCTTCCAAAAAACTACGAGTTTTCTGAAATATCAGCAAACTTTTTTTCACCCAATCTTGATGATACTTGCAGGTAATGATCAGTACACCAATCCCACTTGGCTCACCAAATTTTGTTTTTCTCAGTTAAACCGTTCCTTTGCAGGAACCGTTTTCATGATTACGTTTCACTCTGTTTTCTCCTATATGGATACATGTAGTTGGAACTCTAAATCAAACACGGTTTGTGCTAGCTCTTTGAAACTTACCACAATTATGTAGTTCCGAGTTCTATCGCTATGGTTTGTGTCCTATTGAAGTAGCCCCAAGCAGAGACTGACGAGAATCACTTTCATTGAAAGGGGTTGCCAAGCTTCCAAAAAACTACGAGTTTCCTGAAATCTCAGCAAACCTTTTTTCACCCAATCTTGATGATACTTGCAGGTAATGATCAGTACAACAATCCCACTTGGCTCACCAAATTTCGTTCTTCTCGGTTAAACCGTTCCATTGCAGGAACCGTTTTCCTGTTTAGGTTTAACTCTGTTTTCTCCTATATGGATACATGTAGTTGGAACTCTAAATCAAACACTGTTTGTGCTACCTCTTTGAAACTTGGCATAATAATGTAGTTCCAAGTTCTATCGCTATGGTTTGTGTCCTATTGAAGTAGCAACAAGCACAGACTGACGAGAATCACTTTCATTGAAAGGGGTTGAAAAGCGTCAAAAAACTACGAGATTCCTGAAATCTCAGCAACCATATTTTCACCCAATCTTGATGATACTTGCAGGTAATGATCTGTACACCAATCCCACTTGGCTCACCAAATTTCGTTATTCTCGGTTATACCGTTCCTTTGCAGGAACCGTTTTCATGTTTAGGTTTCACTCTGTTTTCTGCTATATGGATACATGTAGTTGGAACTCTAAATCAAACACGGTTTGTGCTAGCTCTTTGAAACATGGCACAATAATGTAGTTCCAAGTTCTATCGCTATGGTTTGTGTCCTATTGAAGTAGCCCCAAGAAGAGACTGACGAGAATCACTTTCATTGAAAGGGGTTGCCAAGCTTCCAAAACACTACGAGTTTCCTGAAATCTCCGCAAACATTTTTTCACCCAATCTTGATGAGACTTGCAGGTAATGATCAGTACACCAATCCCACTTGGCTCACCAAATTTCATTCTTCTCGGTTAAACCGTTCCTTTGCAGGAACCGTTTTCATGTTTAGGTTTCACTTTGTTTTCTCCTATATGGATACATATAGTTGGAACTGTAAATCAAACACGGTTTGTGCTAGCTCTTTGAAATTGGCATAATTAATGTAGTTCCAAGTTCTATCGCTATGGTTTGTGTCCTATTGATGTAGCCCCAAGCAGAGACTGACGAGAATCACTTTCATTCAAGGGGTTGCCAAGCTTCCAAAAAACTATGAGTTTCCTGAAATCTCAGCAAACATTTTTTCACTCAATCTTGATGATACTTGCAGGTAATGATCAGTACACCAATCCCACTTGGCTCACCATATTTCGTTATTCTCGGTTATACCGTTCCTTTGCAGGAACCGTTTTCATGTTTAGGTTTCACTCTGTTTTCTCCTATATGGATACATGTAGTTGGAACTCTAAATCAAAGACGGTTTGTGCTAGCTCTTTGAAACTTGGCACAATAATGTAGTTCCCAGTTTTATCGCTATGGTTTGTGTCCTATTGAAGTAGCCCCAAGCAGAGACTGACGAGTATCACTTTCATTCAAAGTGGTAGCCAAGCTTCCAAAAAACTACGAGTTTCCTGAAATCTCAGCAAACATTTTTTCACCCAATCTTGATGATACTTGCAGGTAATGATCAGTACACCAATCCCACTTGGCTCACCAAATTTCGTTCTTTTTGGTTAAACCGTTCCTTTGCAGAAAACGTTTTCATGTTTAGGTTTCACTCTGTTTTCTCCTATATGGATATATGTATTTGCAACTCTAAATCAAACACGGTTTGTGCTAGCTCATTGAAACTTGGCACAATAATGTAGTTCCAAGTTCTATCGCTATGGTTTGTGTCCGATTGAAGTAGCCCCAAGCACAGACTGACGAGAATCACTTTCATTGAAAGGGGTTGCCAAGCTTCCAAAAAACTACGAGTTTCCTGAAATCTCAGCAAAACATTTTTTCACTCAATTTTGATGATACTTGCAGGTAATGATCAGTACACCAATCCCACTTGGCTCACCAAATTTCGTTCTTCTCGGTTATACCGTTCCTTTGCAGGAACCGTTTTCATGTTTATGTTTCACTCTGTTTTCTCCTATATGGATACATGTAGTTGGAACTCTAAATCAAACACGGTTTGTGCTAGCTCTTTGAAACTTGGCACAATAATGTAGTTCCAAGTTCTATCGCTATGATTTGTGTCCTATTGAAGTAGCCCCAAGCAGAGACTGACGAGAATCACTTTCATTGAAAGGGGTTGCCATGCTTCCAAAAACTACGAGTTTCCGGAAATCTCAGCAAACTTTTTTTCACCCAATCTTGATGATACTTGCAGGTAATGATCACTACACCAATCCCACTTGGCTCACCAATTTCGTTCTTCTCGGTTAAACCGTTCATTTGCAGGAACCGTTTTCCTGTTTAGGTTTCACTCTGTTTTCTCCTATATGGATACATGTAGTTGGAACTCTAAATCAAACACTGTTTGTGCTACCTCTTTGAAACTTGGCATAATAATGTAGTTCCAAGTTCTATCGCTATGGTTTGTGTCCTATTGAAGTTGCCCCAAGCACAGACTGACGAGAATCACTTTCATTGAAAGGGGTTGAGAAGCGTCCAAAAAACTACGAGATTCCTGAAATCTCAGCAACCATATTTTCACCCAATCTTGATGATACTTGCAGGTAATGATCAGTACACCAATCCCACTTTGTTCACCAAATTTCGTTCTTTTCGGTTAAACCGTTCCTTTGCAGGAACCGTTTTCATGTTTAGGTTTCACTCTGTTTTCTCCTATATGGATACATGTAGTTGGAACTCTAAATCAAACACGGTTTGTGCTAGCTCTTTGAAACATGGCACAATAATGTAGTTCCAAGTTCTATCGCTATGGTTTGTGTCCTATTGAAGTAGCCCCAAGCAGAGACTGACGAGAATCACTTTCATTGAAAGGGGTTGCCAAGCTTCCAAAAAACTACGAGTTTCCTGAAATCTCAGCAAACATTTTTTCACTCAATCTTGATGATACTTGCAGGTAATGATCAGTACACCAATCTCACTTGGCTCACCAAATTTCGTTCTTCTCGGTTATTCCGTTCCATTGCAGGAACCGTTTTCATGTTTAGGTTTCACTCTGTTTTCTCCTATATGGATACATGTAGTTGGAACTCTAAATCAAACACAGTTTGTGCTAGCTCTTTGAAACTGGGCACAATAATGTAGTTCCAAGTTCTATCGCTATGATTTGTGTCCTATTGAAGTAGCCCCAAGCAGAGACTGACGAGAATCACTTTCATTGAAAGGGGTTGGAAGATTCCAAAAACTACGAGTTTCCGGAAATCTCAGCAAACTTTTTTTCACCCAATCTTGATGATACTTGCAGGTAATGAAGAGTACACCAATCCCACTTGGCTCACCAAATTTCGTTCTTCTCGGTTAAACCGTTCCTTGCAGGAACCGTTTTCTTGTTTAGGTTTCACTCTGTTTTCTCCTATATGGATACATGGTAGTTGGAACTCTAAATCAAACACTGTTTGTGCTACCTCTTTGAAACTTGGCATAATAATGTAGTTCCAAGTGCTATCGCTATGGTTTGTGTCCTATTGAAGTAGCCCCAAGCAGAGACTGACGAGAATCACTTTCATTGAAAGGGGTTGAAAAGCGTCCAAAAAACTACGAGATTCCTGAAATCTTAGCAACCATATTTTCACCCAATCTTGATGATACTTGCAGGTAATGATCAGTACACCAATCCCACTTGGCTCACCAAATTTCGTTATTCTCGGTTATACCGTTCCTTTGCAGGAACCGTTTTCATGTTTAGGTTTCACTCTGTTTTCTCCTATATGGATACATGTAGTTGGAACTCTAAATCAAACACGGTTTGTGCTAGCTCTTTGAAACATGGCACAATAATGTAGTTCCAAGTTCTATCACTATTGTTTGTGTCCTATTGAAGTAGCCCCAAGCAGAGACTGACGAGAATCACTTTCATTGAAAGGGGTTGCCAAGCTTCCAAAAAACTACGAGTTTCCTGAAATCTCAGCAAACATTTTTTCAACCAATCTTGATGATACTTGCAGGTAATGATCAGTACACCAATCCAACTTGGCTCACCAAATTTCGTTCTTCTCGGTTAAACCGTTCATTTGTAGGAACCGTTTTCATGTTTAGGTTTAATATAGCGCGCGTGTGATCTCTCTCATTTTCCCTCCTTCCTCCCGTTGTATTTGTTTTTGTTTTGTTCTATTACTCCGGTTCAATAATGTAGTTCCCAGTTTTATCGCTATGGTTTGTGTCCTATTGAAGTAGCCCCAAGCAGAGACTGACGAGAATCACTTTCATTGAAAGGGGATGCCAAGCTTCCAAATAACTACGAGTTTCCTGAAATCTCAGCAACCATATTTTCACCCAATCTTGATGATACTTGCAGGTAATGATCAGTACACCAATCCCACTTGGTTCACCAAATTTCGTTCTTTTCGGTTACACCGTACCTTTGCAGGAACCGTTTTCATGATTAGGTTTCACTCTGTTTTCTCCTATATGGATACATGTAGTTGGAACTCTAAATCAAACACAGTTTGTGCTAGCTCTTTGAAACTTGGCACAATAATGTAGGTCCAAGTTCTATCGCTATGATTTGTGTCCTATTGAAGTAGCCCCAAGCAGAGACTGACGAGAATCGCTTTCATTGAAAGGGGTTGCCAAGCTTCCAAAAACTAAGTGTTTCCGGAAATCTCAGCAAACTTTTTTTTCACCCAATCTTGAAGATACTTGCAGGTAATGAAGAGTACACCAATCCCACTTGGCTCACCAAATTTCGTTCTTCTCGGTTAAACCGTTCCTTTGCAGGAACCGTTTTCCTGTTTAGGTTTCACTCTGTTTTCTCCTATATGGATACATGTAGTTGGAACTCTAAATCAAACACTGTTTGTGCTACCACTTTGAAACTTGGCATAATAATGTAGTTCCAAGTGCTATCGCTATGGTTTGTGTCCTATTGAAGTAACCCCAAGCAGAGACTGACGAGAATCACTTTCATAGAAAGGGGTTGAGAAGCGTCCAAAAACTACGAGATTCCTGAAATCTCAGCAACCATATTTTCACCCAATCTTGATGATACTTGCAGGTAATGATCAGTACACCAATCCCACTTTGTTCACCAAATTTCGTTCTTTTCGGTTAAACTGTTCCTTTGCAGGAACCGTTTTCATGTTTAGGTTTCACTCTGTTTTCTCCTATATGGATACATGTAGTTGTAACTCTAAATCAAACACGGTTTGTGCTAGCTCTTTGAAACATGGCACAATAATGTAGTTCCAAGTTATATCGCTATGGTTTGTGTCCTATTAAGTAGCCCCAAGCAGAGACTGACGAGAATCACTTTCATTGAAAGGGGTTGCCAAGCTTCCAAAAAACTACGAGTTTCCTGAAATCTCAGCAAACATTTTTTCACTCAATCTTGATGATACTTGCAGGTAATGATCAGTACACCAATCCCACTTGGCTCACCAAATTTCGTTATTCTCGGTTATACCGTTCCTTTGCAGGAACCGTTTTCATGTTTAGGTTTCACTCTGTTTTCTTCCTATATGGATACATGTATTTGGAACTCTAAATCAAACACGGTTTGTGCTAGCTCTTTGAAACATGGCACAATAATGTAGTTCCAAGTTCTATCGCTATGGTTTGTGTCCTATTGAAGTAGCCCCAAGCAGAGACTGACGAGAATCACTTTCATTGAAAGGGGTTGCCAAGCTTCCAAAAAACTACGAGTTTCCTGAAATCTCAGCAAACATTTTTTCAACCAATCTTGATGATACTTGCAGGTAATGATCAGTACACCAATCCAACTTGGCTCACCAAATTTCGTTCTTCTCGGTTAAACCGTTCATTTGTAGGAACCGTTTTCATGTTTAGGTTTCACTCTGTTTTCTCCTATATGGATACATGTAGTTGGAACTCTAAATCAAACACGGTTTGTGCTAGCTCTTTGAAACTTGGCACAATAATGTAATTCCCAGTTTTATCGCTATGGTTTGTGTCCTATTGAAGTAGCCCCAAGCAGAGACTGACGAGAATCACTTTCATTGAAAGGGGATGCCAAGCTTCCAAATAACTACGAGTTTCCTGAAATCTCAGCAACCATATTTTCACCCAATCTTGATGATACTTGCAGGTAATGATCAGTACACCAATCCCACTTGGTTCACCAAATTTCGTTCTTTTCGGTTACACCGTACCTTTGCAGGAACCGTTTTCATGATTAGGTTTCACTCTGTTTTCTCCTATATGGATACATGTAGTTGGAACTCTAAATCAAACACAGTTTGTGCTAGCTCTTTGAAACTTGGCACAATAATGTAGGTCCAAGTTCTATCGCTATGATTTGTGTCCTATTGAAGTAGCCCCAAGCAGAGACTGACGAGAATCGCTTTCATTGAAAGGGGTTGCCAAGCTTCCAAAAACTAAGAGTTTCCGGAAATCTCAGCAAACTTTTTTTCACCCAATCTTGAAGATACTTGCAGGTAATGAAGAGTACACCAATCCCACTTGGCTCACCAAATTTCGTTCTTCTCGGTTAAACCGTTCCTTTGCAGGAACCGTTTTCCTGTTTAGGTTTCACTCTGTTTTCTCCTATATGGATACATGTAGTTGGAACTCTAAATCAAACACTGTTTGTGCTACCACTTTGAAACTTGGCATAATAATGTAGTTCCAAGTGCTATCGCTATGGTTTGTGTCCTATTGAAGTAACCCCAAGCAGAGACTGACGAGAATCACTTTCATAGAAAGGGGTTGAGAAGCGTCCAAAAAACTACGAGATTCCTGAAATCTCAGCAACCATATTTTCACCCAATCTTGATGATACTTGCAGGTAATGATCAGTACACCAATCCCACTTTGTTCACCAAATTTCGTTCTTTTCGGTTAAACTGTTCCTTTGCAGGAACCGTTTTCATGTTTAGGTTTCACTCTGTTTTCTCCTATATGGATACATGTAGTTGGAACTCTAAATCAAACACGGTTTGTGCTAGCTCTTTGAAACATGGCACAATAATGTAGTTCCAAGTTCTATCGCTATGGTTTGTGTCCTATTGAAGTAGCCCCAAGCAGAGACTGACGAGAATCACTTTCATTGAAAGGGGTTGCCAAGCTTCCAAAAAACTACGAGTTTCCTGAAATCTCAGCAAACATTTTTTCACTCAATCTTGATGATACTTGCAGGTAATGATCAGTACACCAATCCCACTTGGCTCACCAAATTTCGTTATTCTCGGTTATACCGTTCCTTTGCAGGAACCGTTTTCATGTTTAGGTTTCACTCTGTTTTCTCCTATATGGATACATGTATTTGGAACTCTAAATCAAACACGGTTTGTGCTAGCTCTTTGAAACATGGCACAATAATGTAGTTCCAAGTTCTATCGCTATGGTTTGTGTCCTATTGAAGTAGCCCCAAGCAGAGACTGACGAGAATCACTTTCATTGAAAGGGGTTGCCAAGCTTCCAAAAACTACGAGTTTCCGGAAATCTCAGCAAAATTTTTTTCACCCAATCTTGATGATACTTGCAGGTAATGAAGAGTACACCAATCCCACTTGGCTCACCAAATTTCGTTCTTCTCGGTTAAACCGTTCCTTTGCAGGAACCGTTTTCCTGTTTAGGTTTCACTCTGTTTTCTCCTATATGGATACATGTAGTTGGAACTCTAAATCAAACACTGTTTGTGCTACCACTTTGAAACTTGGCATAATAATGTAGTTCCAAGTGCTATCGCTATGGTTTGTGTCCTATTGAAGTAGCCCCAAGCAGAGACTGACGAGAATCACTTTCATAGAAAGGGGTTGAGAAGCGTCCAAAAAAACTACGAGATTCCTGAAATCTCAGCAACCATATTTTCACCCAATCTTGATGATACTTGCAGGTAATGATCAGTACACCAATCCCACTTTGTTCACCAAATTTCGTTCTTTTCGGTTAAACTGTTCCTTTGCAGGAACCATTTCATGTTTAGGTTTCACTCTGTTTTCTCCTATATGGATACATGTAGTTGGAACTCTAAATCAAACACGGTTTGTGCTAGCTCTTTGAAACATGGCACAATAATGTAGTTCCAAGTTCTATCGCTATGGTTTGTGTCCTATTGAAGTAGACCCAAGCAGAGACTGACGAGAATCACTTTCATTGAAAGGGGTTGCCAAGCTTCCAAAAAACTACGAGTTTCCTGAAATCTCAGCAAACATTTTTTCACTCAATCTTGATGATACTTGCAGGTAATGATCAGTACACCAATCCCACTTGGCTCACCAAATTTCGTTATTCTCAGTTATACCGTTCCTTTGCAGGAACCGTTTTCATGTTTAGGTTTCACTCTGTTTTCTCCTATATGGATACATGTATTTGGAACTCTAAATCAAACACGGTTTGTGCTAGCTCTTTGAAACATGGCACAATAATGTAGTTCCAAGTTCTATCGCTATGGTTTGTGTCCTATTGAAGTAGCCCCAAGCAGAGACTGACGAGAATCACTTTCATTGAAAGGGGTTGCCAAGCTTCCAAAAACTACGAGTTTCCGGAAATCTCAGCAAAATTTTTTTTCACCCAATCTTGATGATACTTGCAGGTAATGAAGAGTACACCAATCCCACTTGGCTCACCAAATTTCGTTCTTCTCGGTTAAACCGTTCCTTTGCAGGAACCGTTTTCCTGTTTAGGTTTCACTCTGTTTTCTCCTATATGGATACATGTAGTTGGAACTCTAAATCAAACACTGTTTGTGCTACCTCTTTGAAACTGGGCATAATAATGTAGTTCCAAGTGGTATCGCTATGGTTTTTTGTCCTATTGAAGTAGCCCCAAGCACAGACTGACGAGAATCACTTTCATTGAAAGGGGTTGAGAAGCGTCCAAAAAACTACGAGATTCCTGAAATCTCAGCAACCATATTTTCACCCAATCTTGATGATACTTGCAGGTAATGATCAGTACACCAATCCCACTTTGTTCACCAAATTTCGTTCTTTTCGGTTAAACCGTTCCTTTGCAGGAACCGTTTTCATGTTTAGGTTTCACTGTGTTTTCTCCTATATGGATACATGTAGTTGGAACTCTAAATCAAACACGGTTTGTGCTAGCTCTTGGAAACATGGCACAATAATGTAGTTCCAAGTTCTATCGCTATGGTTTGTGTCCTATTGAAGTAGCCCCAAGCAGAGACTGACGAGAATCACTTTCATTGAAAGGGGTTGCCAAGCTTCCAAAAAACTACGAGTTTCCTGAAATCTCAGCAAACATTTTTTCACTCAATCTTGATGATACTTGCAGGTAATGATCAGTACACCAATCCCACTTGGCTCATCAAATTTCGTTATTCTCGGTTATACCGTTCCTTTGCAGGAACCGTTTTCATGTTTAGGTTTCACTCTGTTTTCTCCTATATGGATACATGTAGTTGGAACTCTAAATCAAACACGGTTTGTGCTAGCTCTTTGAAACTTGGCACAATAATGTAGTTCCAAGTTCTATCGCTATGGTTTGTGTCCTATTGAAGTAGCCCCAAGCAGAGACTGACGAGAATCACTTTCATAGAAAGGGGTTGCCAATCTTCCAAAAATCTACGAGTTTCCTGAATTCTCAGCAAACATTTTTTCACCCAATCTTGATGATACTTGCAGGTAATGATCAGTACACCAATCCCACTTGGCTCACCAAATTTCGTTCTTTTTGGTTAAACCGTTCCTTTGCAGAAACCGTTTTCATGTTTAGGTTTCACTCTGT
The DNA here is from genome assembly GCF_045843805.1 of Urocitellus parryii. Lineage (NCBI taxonomy): Eukaryota > Metazoa > Chordata > Mammalia > Rodentia > Sciuridae > Urocitellus > Urocitellus parryii. Next base: position 26,048 of record NW_027552378.1, read on the forward strand.
TTTCTCCTATATGGATATATGTAGTTGGAACTCTAAATCAAACACTGTTTGTGCTACCTCTTTGAAACTTGGCATAATAATGTAGTTCCAAGTTCTATCGCTATGGTTTGTGTCCTATTGAAGTAGCCCCAAGCACAGACTGACGAGAATCACTTTCATTGAAAGGGGTTGCCAAGCTTCCAAAAAACTACGAGTTTCCTGAAATCTCCGCAAACATTTTTCACCCAATCTTGATGAGACTTGCAGGTAATGATCAGTACACCAATCCCACTTGGCTCACCGAATTTCATTCTTCTCGGTTAAACCGTTCCTTTGCAGGAACCGTTTTCATGTTTAGGTTTCACTTTGTTTTCTCCTATATGGATACATGTAGTTGGAACTCTAAATCAAACACTGTTTGTGCTACCTCTTTGAAACTTGGCATAATAATGTAGTTCCAAGTTCTATCGCTATGGTTTGTGTCCTATTGAAGTAGCCCCAAGCAGAGACTGACGAGAATCTCTTTCATTGAAAGGGGTTGCCAAGCTTCCAAAAAACTACGAGTTTCCTGAAATCTCCGCAAACATTTTTCACCCAATCTTGATGAGACTTGCAGGTAATGATCAGTACACCAATCCCACTTGGCTCACCAAATTTCATTCTTCTCGGTTAAACCGTTCCTTTGCAGGAACCGTTTTCATGTTTAGGTTTCACTTTGTTTTCTCCTATATGGATACATGTAGTTGGAACTCTAAATCAAAGACGGTTTGTGCTAGCTCTTTGAAACTTGGCACAATAATGTAGTTCCCAGTTTTATCGCTATGGTTTGTGTCCTATTGAAGTAGCCCCAAGCAGAGACTGACGAGAATCACTTGCATTGAAAGGGATTGCCAAGCTTCCAAAAAACACTAGTTTCCTGAAATCTCAGCAAACATTTTTTCACCCAATCTTGATGATACTTGCAGGTAATGATCAGTACACCAATCCCACTTGGTTCACCAAATTTCGTTCTTTTTGGTTAAACCGTTCCTTTGCAGAAACCGTTTTCATGTTTAGGTTTCACTCTGTATTCTCCTATATGGATATATGTATTTGGAACTCTAAATCAAACACGGTTTGTGCTAGCTCTTTGAAACTTGGCACAATAATGTAGTTCCAAGTTCTATCGCTATGGTTTGTGTTCCTATTGAAGTAGCCCCAAGCAGAGACTGACGAGAATCACTTTCATTGAAAGTGGTTGCCAAGCTTCCAAAAACTACGAGTTTCCGGAAATCTCAGCAAAATTTTTTTCACCCAATCTTGATGATACTTGCAGGTAATGAAGAGTACACCAATCCCACTTGGCTCACCAAATTTCGTTCTTCTCGATTAAACCGTTCCTTTGCAGGAACCGTTTTCCTGTTTAGGTTTCACTCTGTTTTCTCCTATATGGATACATGTAGTTGGAACTCTAAATCAAACACTGTTTGTGCTACCTCTTTGAAACTTGGCATAATAATGTAGTTCCAAGTTCTATCGCTATGGTTTGTGTCCTATTGAAGTAGCCCCAAGCAGAGACTGACGAGAATCACTTTTATTGAAAGGGGTTGCCAAGCTTCCAAAAAAATACGAGTTTCCTGAAATCTCAGCAAACATTTTTTCACTCAATCTTGATGATACTTGCAGGTAATGATCAGTACACCAATCCCACTTGGCTCAACACATTTCGTTATTCTCGGTTATACCGTTCCTTTGCAGGAACCGTTTTCATGTTTAGGTTTCACTCTGTTTTCTCCTATATGGATACATGTATTTGGAACTCTAAAGCAAACATGGTTTGTGCTAGCTCTTTGAAACTTGGTACAATAATGTAGTTCCAAGTTCTATCGTTATGGTTTGTTTGCTATTGAAGTAGCCCCAAGCAGAGACTGACGAGAATCACTTACATTGAAAGGGGTTGCCAAGCTTCCAAAAAACTACGAGTTTCCTGAAATCTCAGCAAACATTTTTTCACCCAATCTTGATGATACTTGCAGGTAATGATCAGTACACCAATCCCACTTGGCTCACCAAATTTCTTTCTTCTCGGTTAAACCGTTCCTTTGCAGGAACCGTTTTCCTGTTTAGGTTTCACTCTGTTTTCTCCTATATGGATACATGTAGTTGGAACTCTAAGTCAAACACGGTTTGTGCTAGCTCTTTGAAACTTGGCACAATAATGTAGTTCCAAGTTCTATCGCTATGGTTTGTGTCCTATTGAAGTAGCCCCAAGCAGAGACTGACGAGAATCACTTTCATTGAAAGGGGTTGCCAAGCTTCCAAAAAACTACGATTTTCCTGAAATCTCCGCAAACATTTTTTCACCCAATCTTGATGAGACTTGCAGGTAATGATCAGTACACCAATCCCACTTGGCTCACCAAATTTCATTCTTCTCGGTTAAACCTTTCCTTTGCAGGAACCGTTTTCATGTTCAGGTTTCACTTTGTTTTCTCCTATATTGATACATGTAGTTGGAACTCTAAATCAAACACGGATTGTGCTAGCTCTTTGAAACTTGGCATAATAATGTAGTTCCAAGTTCTATCGCTATGGTTTGTGTCCTATTGAAGTAGCCCCAAGGAGAGACTGACGAGAATCACTTTAATCGAAAGGGGTGCCAAGCTTCCAAAAAACTACGAGTTTCCTGAAATCTCCGCAAACATTTTTCACCCAATCTTGATGAGACTTGCAGGTAATGATCAGTACACCAATCCCACTTGGCTCACCAAATTTCATTCTTCTCGGTTAAACCGTTCCTTTGCAGGAACCGTTTTCATGTTTAGGTTTCACTTTGTTTTCTCCTATATGGATACATGTAGTTGGAACTCTAAATCAAACACGGTTTGTGCTAGCTCTTTGAAACTTGGCATAATAATGTAGTTCCAAGTTCTATCGCTATGGTTTGTGTCCTATTGAAGTAGCCCCAAGCACAGCCTGACGAGAATCACTTTCATTGAAAGGGGTTGCCAACCTTCCAAAAAACTACGAGATTCCTGAAATCTCAGCAACAATATTTTCACCCAACCTTGATGATACTTGCAGGTAATGATCAGTACACCAATCCCTCTTTGTTCACCAAATTTCGTTCTTCTCGGTTATACCGTTCCTTTGCAGGAACCGTTTTCATGTTTAGGTTGCACTCTGCTTTCTCGTATATGGATACATATAGTTGGAACTCTAAATCAAACACAGTTTGTACTAGCTCTTTGAAACTTGGCACAATAATGTAGTTCCAAGTTCTATCGCTATGATTTGTGTCCTATTGAAGTAGCCCCAAGCAGAGACTGACGAGAATCACTTTCATTGAAAGGGGTTGCCAAGCTTCCAAAAAACTACGAGTTTCCTGAAATATCAGCAAACTTTTTTTCACCCAATCTTGATGATACTTGCAGGTAATGAAGAGTACACCAATCCCACTTGGCTCACCAAATTTCGTTCTTCTCGATTAAACCGTTCCTTTGCAGGAACCGTTTTCCTCTTTAGGTTTCACTCTGTTTTCTCCTATATGGATACATGTAGTTGGAACTCTAAATCAAACACGGATTGTGCTAGCTCTTTGAAACTTACCACAATAATGTAGTTCCGAGTTCTATCGCTATGGTTTGTGTCCTATTGAAGTAGCCCCAAGCAGAGACTGACGAGAATCACTTTCATTGAAAGGGGTTGCCAAGCTTCCAAAAAAACTACGAGTTTCCTGAAATCTCCGCAAACATTTTTTCACCCAATCTTGATGAGACTTGCAGGTAATGATCAGTACACCAATCCCACTTGGCTCACCAAATTTCATTCTTCTCGGTTAAAACTTTCCTTTGCAGGAACCGTTTTCATGTTTAGGTTTCACTTTGTTTTCTCCTATATTGATACATGTAGTTGGAACTGTAAATCAAACAGGGTTTGTGCTAGCTCTTTGAAACTTGGCATAATAATGTAGTGCCAAGGTCTATCGCTATGGTTTGTGTCCTATTGAAGTAGCCCCAAGGAGAGACTGATGAGAATCACTTTCATTGAAAGGGGTTGCCAAGCTTCCAAAAAACTACGAGTTTCCTGAAATCTCCGCAAACATTTTTTCACCCAATCTTGATGAGACTTGCAGGTAATGATCAGTACACCAATCCCACTTGGCTCACCAAATTTCATTCTTCTCGGTTAAACCGTTCCTTTGCAGGAACCGTTTTCATGTTTAGGTTTCACTTTGTTTTCTCCTATATGGATACATGTAGTTGGAACTCTAAATCAAAGACGGTTTGTGCTAGCTCTTTGAAACTTGGCACAATAATGTAGTTCCCAGTTTTATCGCTATGGTTTGTGTCCTATTCAAGTAGCCCCAAGCAGAGACTGACGAGAATCACTTTCATTGAAAGGGATTGCCAAGCTTCCAAAAAACACTAGTTTCCTGAAATCTCAGCAAACATTTTTTCACCCAATCTTGATGATACTTGCAGGTAATGATCAGTACACCAATCCCACTTGGTTCACCAAATTTCGTTCTTTTTGGTTAAACCGTTCCTTTGCAGAAACCGTTTTCATGTTTAGGTTTCACTCTGTTTTCTCCTATATGGATATATGTAGTTGGAACTCTAAATCAAACACGGTTTGTGCTAGCTCTTTTAAACTTGGCACAATAATGTAGTTCCAAGTTCTATCGCTATGGTTTGTGTCCGATTGAAGTAGCCCCAAGCAGAGACTGACGAGAATCACTTTCATTGAAAGGGGTTGCCAAGCTTCCAAAAACTACGAGTTTCCGGAAATCTCAGCAAAATTTTTTTCACCCAATCTTGATGATACTTGCAGGTAATGAAGAGTACACCAATCCCACTTGGCTCACCAAATTTCGTTCTTCTCGATTAAACCATTCCTTTGCAGGAACCGTTTTCCTGTTTAGGTTTCACTCTGTTTTCTCCTATATGGATACATGTAGTTGGAACTCTAAATCAAACACTGTTTGTGCTACCTCTTTGAAACTTGGCATAATAATGTAGTTCCAAGTTCTATCGCTATGGTTTGTGTCCTATTGAAGTAGCCCCCAAGCAGAGACTGACGAGAATCACTTTCATTGAAGGGGTTGCCAAGCTTCCAAAAAACTACGAGTTTCCTGAAATCTCAGCAAACATTTTTTCACTCAATCTTGATGATACTTGCAGGTAATGATCAGTACACCAACCCCACTTGGCTCACCATATTTCGTTATTCTCGGTTATACCGTTCCTTTGCAGGAACCGTTTTCATGTTTAGGTTTCACTCTGTTTTCTCCTACATTGATACATGTAGTTGGAACTCTAAAGCAAACACGGTTTGTGCTAGCTCTTTGAAACTTGGTACAATAATGTAGTTCCAAGTTCTATCGTTATGGTTTGTGTGCTATTGAAGTAGCCCCAAGCAGAGACTGACGAGAATCACTTACATTGAAAGGGGTTGCCAAGCTTCCAAAAAACTACGAGTTTCCTGAAATCTCAGCAAACATTTTTTCACCCAATCTTGATGATACTTGCAGGTAATGATCAGTACACCAATCCCACTTGGCTCACCAAATTTCTTCTTCTCGGTTAAACCGTTCCTTTGCAGGAACCGTTTTCATGTTTAGGTTTCACTCTGTTTTCTCCTATATGGATACATGTAGTTGGAACTCTAAATCAAAGACGGTTTGTGCTAGCTCTTTGAAACTTGGCACAATAATGTAGTTCCCAGTTTTATCGCTATGGTTTGTGTCCTATTGAAGTAGCCCCAAGCAGAGACTGACGAGAATCACTTTCATTGAAAGGGATTGCCAAGCTTCCAAAAAACTACGAGTTTCCTGAAATCTCAGCAAACATTTTTTCACCCAATCTTGATGATACTTGCAGGTAATGATCAGTACACCAATCCCACTTGGCTCACCAAATTTCGTTCTTTTAGGTTAAACCGTTCCTTTGCAGAAACCGTTTTCATGTTTAGGTTTCACTCTGTTTTCTCCTATATGGATATATTTATTTGGAACTCTAAATCAAACACGGTTTGTGCTAGCTCTTTGAAACTAGGCAAAATAATGTAGTTCCAAGTTCTATCGCTATGGTTTGTGTCCGATTGAAGTAGCCCCAAGCAGAGACTGACGAGAATCACTTTCATTGAAAGCGGTTGCCAAGCTTCCAAAAACTACGAGTTTCCGGAAATCTCAGCAAACTTTTTTTCACCCAATCTTGATGATTCTTGCAGGTAATGAAGAGTACCCCAATCCCACTTGGCTCACCAAATTTCGTTCTTCTCGATTAAACCGTTCCTTTGCAGGAACCGTTTTCCTGTTTAGGTTTCACTCTGTTTTCTCCTATATGGATACATGTAGTTGGAACTCTAAATCAAACACTGTTTGTGCTACCTCTTTGAAACTTGGCATAATAATGTAGTTCCAAGTTCTATCGCTATGGTTTGTGTCCTATTGAAGTAGCCCCAAGCAGAGACTGACGAGAATCACTTTCATTGAAAGGGGTTGCCAAGCTTCCAAAAAACTACGACTTTCCTGAAATATCAGCAAAAATTTTTCACCCAATCTTGATGATACTTTCAGGTAATGATAAGTACACCAATCCCACTTGGCTCACCAAATTTTGTTTTTTTCAGTTAAACGGTTCCTTTGCAGGAACCGTTTTAATGTTTAGGTTTCACTCTGTTTTCTCCTATATGGATACATGTAATTGGAACTCTAAATCAAACACGGATTGTGCTAGCTCTTTGAAACTTACCACAATAATGTAGTTCCGAGTTCTATCGCTATGGTTTGTGTCCTATTGAAGTAGCCCCAAGCAGAGACTGACGAGAATCACTTTCATTGAAAGGGGATGCCAAACTTCCATAAAACTACGAGTTTCCTGAAATCTCAGCAAACATTTTTTCACTCAATCTTGATGATACTTGCAGGTAATGATCAGTACACCAATCCCACTTGGCTCACCAAATTTTCGTTCTTCTCGTTTATACCGTTCCGTTGCAGGAACCGTTTTCATGTTTTGGTTTCACTCTGTTTTCTCCTATATGGATACATGTAGTTGGAACTCTCAAGCAAACACGGTTTGTGCTAATTCTTTGAAACTTGGCACAATAATGTAGTTCCAAGTTCTATCGCTATGATTTGTGTCCTATTGAAGTAGCCCCAAGCAGAGACTGACGAGAATCACTTTCATTGAAAGGGGTTGCCAAGCTTCCAAAAAACTACGAGTTTCCTGAAATATCAGAAAAATTTTTTTCACCCAATCTTGATGATACTTGCAGGTAATGATCAGTACACCAATCCCACTTGGCTCACCAAATTTTGTTCTTCTCAGATAAACGGTTCCTTTGCAAGGAACCGTTTTCATGATTAGGTTTCACTCTGTTTTCTCCTATATGGATACATGTAGTTGGAACTCTAAATCAAACACGGTTTGTGCTAGCTCTTTGAAACTTACCACAATTATGTAGTTCCGAGTTCTATCGCTATGGTTTGTGTCCTATTGAAGTAGCCCCAAGCAGAGACTGACGAGAATCACTTTCATTGAAAGGGGTTGCCAAGCTTCCAAAACACTACGAGTTTCCTGAAATCTCAGCAAACATTTTTTCACCCAATCTTGATGATACTTGCAGGTAATGATCAGTACACCAATCCCACTGGGCTCACCAAATTTCGTTCTTCTCGGTTAAACCGTTCCTTTGCAGTAACCGTTTTCATGTTTAGGTTTCACTCTGTTTTCTCCTATATGGATATATGTAGTTGGAACTCTAAATCAAACACGGTTTGTGCTAGCTCTTTGAAACATGGCACAATAATGTAGTTCCAAGTTCTATCGCTATTGTTTGTGTCCTATTGAAGTAGCCCCAAGCAGAGACTGACGAGAATCACTTTCATTGAAAGGGGTTGCCAAGGCTTCCAAAAAACTACGAGTTTCCTGAAATCTCAGCAAACATTTTTTCACCCAATCTTGATGATACTTGCAGGTAATGATCAGTACACCAATCCAACTGGGCTCACCAAATTTCGTTCTTCTCGGTTAAACCGTTCATTTGTAGGAACCGTTTTCATGTTTAGGTTTCACTCTGTTTTTCTCCTATATGGATACATGTAGTTGGAACTCTAAATCAAAGACGGTTTGTGCTAGCTCTTTGAAACTTGGCACAATAATGTAGTTCCCAGTTTTATCGCTATGGTTTGTGTCCTATTGAAGTAGCCCCAAGCAGAGACTGACGAGAATCACTTTCATTGAAAGGGGATGCCAAGCTTCCAAAAAACTACGAGTTTCCTGAAATCTCAGCAACCATATTTTCACCCAATCTTGATGATACTTGCAGGTAATGATCAGTACAACAATCCCACTTGGTTCACCAAATTTCGTTCTTTTCGGTTACACCGTTCCTTTGCAGGAACCGTTTTCATGATTAGGTTTCACTCTGTTTTCTCCTATATGGATACATGTAGTTGGAACTCTAAATCAAACACGGTTTGTGCTAGCTCTTTGAAACTTGGCACAATAATGTAGTTCCCAAGTTCTATCTCTATGGTTTGTGTCCTATTGAAGTAGCCCCAAGCAGAGACTGACGAGAATCACTTTCATTGAAAGGGGATGCCAAACTTCCATAAAACTACGAGTTTCCTGAAATCTCAGCAAACATTTTTTCACTCAATCTTGATGATACTTGCAGGTAAGGATCAGTACACCAATCCCACTTGGCTCACCAAATTTCGTTCTTCTCGTTTATACCGTTGATTTGCAGGAACCGTTTTCATGTTTTGGTTTCACTCTGTTTTCTCCTATATGGATACATGTAGTTGGAACTCTCAAGCAAACACGGTTTGTGCTAATTCTTTGAAACTTGGCACAATAATGTAGTTCCAAGTTCTATCGCTATGATTTGTGTCCTATTGAAGTAGCCCCAAGCAGAGACTGACGAGAATCACTTTCATTGAAAGGGGTTGCCAAGCTTCCAAAAAACTACGAGTTTCCTGAAATCTCAGCAAACATTTTTTCACCCAATCTTGATGATACATGCAGGTAATGATCAGTACACCAATCCCACTTGGCTCACCAAATTTCGTTCTTTTTGGTTAAACCGTTCCTTTGCAGAAACCGTTTTCATGTTTAGGTTTCACTCTGTTTTCTCCTATATGGATACATGTAGTTGGAACTCTAAATCAATCACGGTTTGTGCTAGCTCTTTGAAACTTGGCACAATAATGTAGTTCTAAGTTCTATCGCTGTGGTTTGTGTCCGATTGAAGTAGCCCCAAGCAGAGACTGACGAGAATCACTTTCATTGAAAGGGGTTGCCAAGCTTCCAAAAAACTACGAGTTTCCTGAAATCTCATCAAACATTTTTTCACTCAATCTTGATGATACTTGCAGGTAATGATCAGTACACCAATCCCACTTGGCTCACCAAATTTCGTTCTTCTCGGTTAAACCGTTCCTTTGTAGGAACCGTTTTCATGTTTAGGTTTCACTCTGTTTTCTCCTATATGGATACATGTAGTTGGAACTCTAAATCAAAGACGGTTTGTGCTAGCTCTTTGAAACTTGGCACAATAATGTAGTTCCCAGTTTTATCACTATGGTTTGTGTCCTATTGAAGTAGCCCCAAGCAGAGACTGACGAGAATCACTTTCATTGAAAGGGATTGCCAAGCTTCCAAAAAACTACGAGTTTCCAGAAATCTCAGGAAACTTTTTTTCACCCAATCTTGATGATACTTGCAGGTAATGAAGAGTACACCAATCCCACTTGGCTCACCAAATTTCGTTCTTCTCGATTAAACCGTTCCTTTGCAGGAACCGTTTTCCTCTTTAGGTTTCACTCTGTTTTCTCCTATATGGATACATGTAGTTGGAACTCTAAATCAAACACTGTTTGTGCTACCTCTTTGAAACTTGGCATAATAATGTAGTTCCAAGTTCTATCGCTATGGTTTGTGTCCTATTGAATTAGCCCCAAGCACAGACTGACGAGAATCACTTTCATTGAAAGGGGTTGCCAAGCTTCCAAAAACTACGAGATTCCTGAAATCTCAGCAACCATATTTTCACCCAATATTGATGATACTTGCAGGTAATGATCAGTACACCAATCCCACTTTGTTCACCAAATTTCGTTCTTTTCGGTTAAACCGTTCCTTTGCAGGAACCGTTTTCATGTTTAGGTTTCACTCTGTTTTCTCCTATATGGATACATGTAGTTGGAACTCTAAATCAAACACGGTTTTGTGCTAGCTCTAACATGGCACAATAATGTAGTTCCAAGTTCTATCGCTATGGTTTGTGTCCTATTGAAGTAGCCCCAAGCAGAGACTGACGAGAATCACTTTCATTGAAAGGGGTTGCCAAGCTTCACAAAAACTACGAGTTTCCTGAAATCTCAGCAAACATTTTTTCACTCAATCTTGATGATACTTGCAGGTAATGATCAGTACACCAATCCAACTTGGCTCACCAAATTTCGTTATTCTCGGTTATACCGTTCCTTTGCAGGAACCGTTTTCATGTTTAGGTTTCACTCTGTTTTCTCCTATATGGATACATGTAGTTGGAACTCTAAATCAAAGACGGTTTGTGCTAGCTCTTTGAAACTTGGCACAATAATGTAGTTCCAAGTTCTATCGCTATGGTTTGTGTCCTATTGAAGTAGCCCCAAGCAGAGACTGACGAGAATCACTTTCATTGAAAGGGGTTGCCAAGCTTCCAAAAAACTACGAGTTTTCTGAAATATCAGCAAACTTTTTTTTCACCCAATCTTGATGATACTTGCAGGTAATGATCAGTACACCAATCCCACTTGGCTCACCAAATTTTGTTTTTCTCAGTTAAACCGTTCCTTTGCAGGAACCGTTTTCATGTTTAGGTTTCACTCTGTTTTCTCCTATATGGATACATGTAGTTGGAACTCTAAATCAAACACGGATTGTGCTAGCTCTTTGAAACTTACCACAATAATGTAGTTCCGAGTTCTATCGCTATGGTTTGTGTCCTATTGAAGTAGCCCCAAGCAGAGACTGACGAGAATCACTTTCATTGAAAGGGGTTGACAAGCTTCCAAAACACTACGAGTTTCCTGAAATCTCAGCAAACATTTTTTCACCCAATCTTGATGATACTTGCAGGTAATGATCAGTACACCAATCCCACTTGGCTCACCAAATTTCGTTATTTTCGGTTAAACCGTTGCTTTGCAGGAACCGTTTTCATGTTTAGGTTTCACTCTGTTTTCTCCTATATGGATACATGTAGTTGGAACTCTAAATCAAACACGGTTTGTGCTAGCTCTTTGAAACGTGGCACAATAATGTAGTTCCAAGTTCTATCGCTGTGGTTTGTGTCCGATTGAAGTAGCCCCAAGCAGAGACTGACGAGAATCACTTTCATTGAAAGGGGTTGCCAAGCTTCCAAAAAACTACGAGTTTCCTGAAATATCAGCAAACTTTTTTTCACTCAATCTTGATGATACTTGCAGGTAATGATCAGTACACCAATCCCCACTTGGCTCACCAAATTTCGTTCTTCTCGGTTATACCGTTCCTTTGCAGGAACCGTTTTCATGTTTATGTTTCACTCTGTTTTCTCCAATATGGATACATGTAGTTGGAACTCTAAATCAAACACGGTTTGTGCTAGCTCTTTGAAACTTGGCACAATAATGTAGTTCCAAGTTCTATCGCTATGATTTGTGTCCTATTGAAGTAGCCCCAAGCAGAGACTGACGAGAATCACTTTCATTGAAAGGGGTTGACAAGCTTCCAAAAAACTACGAGTTTCCTGAAATATCAGCAAACTTATTTTCACCCAATCTTGATGATACTTGCAGGTAATGATCAGTACACCAATCCCACTTGGCTCACCAAATTTTGTTCTTCTCGGTTAAACGGTTCCTTTGCAGGAACCGTTTTCATGATTAGGTTTCACTCTGTTTTCTCCTATATGGATACATGTAGTTGGAACTCTAAATCAAACACGGTTTGTGCTAGCTCTTTGAAACTTACCACAATTATGTAGTTCCGAGTTCTATCGCTATGGTTTGTGTCCTATTGAAGTAGCCCCAAGCAGAGACTGACGAGAATCACTTTCATTGAAAGGGGTTGACAAGCTTCCAAAACACTACGAGTTTCCTGAAATCTCAGCAAACATTTTTTCACCCAATCTTGATGATACTTGCAGGTAATGATCAGTACACCAATCCCACATGGCTCACCAAATTTCGTTCTTCTCGGTTAAACCGTTCCTTTGCAGGAACCGTTATCCTGTTTAGGTTTCACTCTGTTTTCTCCTATATGGATACATGTATTTGGAACTCTAAATCAAACACGGTTTGTGCTAGCTCTTTGAAACTTGGCACAATAATGTACTTCCAAGTTCTATCTCTATGGTTTGTGTCCTATTGAAGTAGCCCCAAGCAGAGACTGACGAGAATCACTTACATTGAAAGGGGTTGCCAAGCTTCCAAAAAACTACGAGTTTCCTGAAATCTCAGCAACCATATTTTCACCCAATCTTGATGATATTTGCAGGTAATGATCAGTACACCAATCCCACTTGGTTCACCAAATTTCGTTCTTTTCGGTTAAACCGTTCCTTTGCAGTAACCGTTTTCATGTTTAGGTTTCACTCTGTTTTCTCCTATATGGATATTTGTAGTTGGAACTCTAAATCAAACACGGTTTGTGCTAGCTCTTTGAAACATGGCACAATAATGTAGTTCCAAGTTCTATCGCTATTGTTTGTGTCCTATTGAAGTAGCCCCAAGCAGAGACTGACGAGAATCACTTTCATTGAAAGGGGTTGCCAATCTTCCAACAACTACGAGTTTCCTGAAATCTCAGCAAACATTTTTTCACCCAATCTTGATGATACTTGCAGGTAATGATCAGTACACCAATCCAACTGGGCTCACCAAATTTCGTTCTTCTCGGTTAAACCGTTCATTTGTAGGAACCGTTTTCATGTTTAGGTTTCACTCTGTTTTCTCCTATATGGATACATGTATTTGGAACTCTAAATCAAAGACGGTTTGTGCTAGCTCTTTGAAACTTGGCACAATAATGTAGTTCCCAGTTTTATCGCTATGGTTTGTGTCCTATTGAAGTAGCCCCAAGCAGAGACTGACGAGAATCACTTTCATTGAAAGGGGATGCCAAGCTCCAAAAAACTACGAGTTTCCTGAAATCTCAGCAACCATATTTTCACCCAATCTTGATGATATTTGCAGGTAATGATCAGTACACCAATCCCACTTGGTTCACCAAATTTCGTTCTTTTCGGTTAAACCGTTCCTTTGCAGTAACCGTTTTCATGTTTAGGTTTCACTCTGTTTTCTCCTATATGGATACATGTAGTTGGAACTCTAAATCAAACACGGTTGTGCTAGCTCTTTGAAACTTGGCACAATAATGTAGTTCCAAGTTCTATCGCTATGGTTTGTGTCCTATTGAAGTAGCCCCAAGCAGAGACTGACGAGAATCACTTTCATTGAAAGGGGATGCCAAGCTTCCAAATCACTACGAGTTTCCTGAAATCTCAGCAACCATATTTTCACCCAATCTTGATGATACTTGCAGGTAATGATCAGTACACCAATCCCACTTGGTTCACCAAATTTCGTTCTTTTCGGTTACACCGTTCCTTTGCAGGAACCGTTTTCATGATTAGGTTTCACTCTGTTTTCTCCTATATGGATACATGTAGTTGGAACTCTAAATCAAACACAGTTTGTGCTAGCTCTTTGAAACTTGGCACAATAATGTAGGTCCAAGTTCTATCGCTATGATTTGTGTCCTATTGAAGTAGCCCCAAGCAGAGACTGACGAGAATCGCTTTCATTGAAAGGGGTTGCCAAGCTTCCAAAAACTACGAGTTTCCGGAAATCTCAGCAAACTTTTTTTTTCACCCAATCTTGAAGATACTTGCAGGTAATGAAGAGTACACCAATCCCACTTGGCTCACAAAATTTCGTTCTTCTCGGTTAAACCGTTCCTTTGCAGGAACCGTTTTCCTGTTTAGGTTTCACTCTGTTTTCTCCTATATGGATACATGTAGTTGGAACTCTAAATCAAACACTGTTTGTGCTACCACTTTGAAACTTGGCATAATAATGTAGTTCCAAGTGCTATCGCTATGGTTTGTGTCCTATTGAAGTAGCCCCAAGCAGAGACTGACGAGAATCACTTTCATTGAAAGGGGTTGAGAAGCGTCCAAAAAACTACGAGATTCCTGAAATCTCAGCAACCATATTTTCACCCAATCTTGATGATACTTGCAGGTAATGATCAGTACACCAATACCACTTTGTTCACCAAATTTCGTTCTTTTCGGTTAAACTGTTCCTTTGCAGGAACCGTTTTCATGTTTAGGTTTCACTCTGTTTTCTCCTATATGGATACATGTAGTTGGAACTCTAAATCAACACGGTTTGTGCTAGCTCTTTGAAACATGGCACAATAATGTAGTTCCAAGTTCTATCGCTATGGTTTGTGTCCTATTGAAGTAGCCCCTAGCAGAGACTGACGAGAATCACTTTCATTGAAAGGGGTTGCCAAGCTTCCAAAAAACTACGAGTTTCCTGAAATCTCAGCAAACATTTTTTCACTCAATCTTGATGATACTTGCAGGTAATGATCAGTACACCAATCCCACTTGGCTCACCAAATTTCGTTATTCTCGGTTATACCGTTCCTTTGCAGGAACCGTTTTCATGTTTAGGTTTCACTCTGTTTTCTCCTATATGGATACATGTATTTGGAACTCTAAATCAAACACGGTTTGTGCTAGCTCTTTGAAACATGGCACAATAATGTAGTTCCAAGTTCTATCGCTATGGTTTGTGTCCTATTGAAGTAGCCCCAAGCAGAGACTGACGAGAATCACTTTCATTGAAAGGGGTTGCCAAGCTTCCAAAAACTACGAGTTTCCGGAAATCTCAGCAAAATTTTTTTTCACCCAATCTTAATGATACTTGCAGGTAATGAAGAGTACACCAATCCCACTTGGCTCACCAAATTTCGTTCTTCTCGGTTAAACCGTTCCTTTGCAGGAACCGTTTTCCTGTTTAGGTTTCACTCTGTTTTCTCCTATATGGATACATGTAGTTGGAACTCTAAATCAAACACTGTTTGTGCTACCTCTTTGAAACTGGGCATAATAATGTAGTTCCAAGTGGTATCGCTATGGTTTTTGTCCTATTGAAGTAGCCCCAAGCACAGACTGACGAGAATCACTTTCATTGAAAGGGGTTGAGAAGTGTCCAAAAAACTACGAGATTCCTGAAATCTCAGCAACCATATTTTCACCCAATCTTGATGATACTTGCAGGTAATGATCAGTACACCAATCCCACTTTGTTCACCAAATTTCGTTCTTTTCGGTTAAACCGTTCCTTTGCAGGAACCGTTTTCATGTTTAGGTTTCACTGTGTTTTCTCCTATATGGATATATGTAGTTGGAACTCTAAATCAAACACGGTTTGTGCTAGCTCTTTGAAACTTGGCACAATAATGTAGTTCCAAGTTCTATCGCTATGATTTGTGTCCTATTGAAGTAGCCCCAAGCAGAGACTGACGAGAATCACTTTCATTGAAAGGGGTTGCCAAGCTTCCAAAAAACTACGAATTTCCTGAAATATCAGCAAACTTTTTTCACCCAATCTTGATGATACTTGCAGGTAATGATCAGTACACCAATCCCACTTGGCTCACCAAATTTTGTTTTTCTCAGTTAAACGGTTCCTTTGCAGGAACCGTTTTCATGTTTAGGTTTCACTCTGTTTTCTCCTATATGGATACATGTAGTTGGAACTCTAAATCAAACACGGATTGTGCTAGCTCTTTGAAACTTACCACAATAATGTAGTTCCGAGTTTTATCGCTATGGTTTGTGCCCTATTGAAGTAGCCCCAATCAGAGACTGACGAGAATCACTTTCATTGAAAGGGGTGGCCAAGCTTCCAAAAAACTACGAGTTTCCTGAAATCTCAGCAACCATATTTTCACCCAATCTTGATGATACTTGCAGGTAATGATCAGTACACCAATCCCACTTGGCTCACCATATTTCGTTATTCTCGGTTATACCGTTCCTTTGCAGGAACCGTTTTCATGTTTAGGTTTCACTCTGTTTTCTCCTATATGGATACATGTAGTTGGAACTCTAAAGCAAACACGGTTTGTGCTAGCTCTTTGAAACTTGGCACAATAATGTAGTTCCAAGTTCTATCGCTATGATTTGTGTCCTATTGAAGTAGCCCCAAGCAGAGACTGACGAGAATCACTTTCATTGAAAGGGGTTGCCAAGCTTCCAAAAAACTACGAGTTTCCTGAAATATCAGCAAACTTTTTTTCACCCAATCTTGATGATACTTGCAGGTAATGATCAGTACACCAATCCCACTTGGCTCACCAAATTTTGTTCTTCTCAGTTAAACGGTTCCTTTGCAGGAACCGTTTTCATGATTAGGTTTCACTCTGTTTTCTCCTATATGGATACATGTAGTTGGAACTCTAAATCAAACACGGTTTGTGCTAGCTCTTTGAAACTTACCACAATAATGTAGTTCCGAGTTCTATCGCTATGGTTTGTGTCCTATTGAAGTAGCCCCAAGCAGAGACTGACGAGAATCACTTTCATTGAAAGGGGTGGCCAAGCTTCCAAAAACTACGAGTTTCCTGAAATCTCAGCAAACATTTTTTCACCCAATCTTGATGATACTGGCAGGTAATGATCACTACACCAATCCAACTGGGCTCACCAAATTTCGTTCTTCTCGGTTAAACCGTTCATTTGTAGGAACCGTTTTCATGTTTAGGTTTCACTCTGTTTTCTCCTATATGGATACATGTAGTTGGAACTCTAAATCAAACACGGTTTGTGCTAGCTCTTTGAAACTTGGCACAATAATGTAGTTCCTAGTTCTATCTCTATGGTTTGTGTCCTATTGAAGTAGCCCGAAGCAGAGACTGACGAGAATCACTTTCATTGAAAGGGGATGCCAAGCTTCCAAAAAACTACGAGTTTCCTGAAATCTCAGCAAACATTTTTTCACTCAATCTTGATGATACTTGCAGGTAATGATCAGTACACCAATCCCACTAGGCTCACCAAATTTCGTTCTTCTCGGTTATACCGTTCCTTTGCAGGAACCGTTTTCATGTTTAGGTTTCACTCTGTTTTCTCCTATATGGATACATGTAGTTGGAACTCTAAAGCAAACACAGTTTGTGCTAATTCTTTGAAACTTGGCACAATAATGTAGTTCCAAGTTCTATCGCAATGGTTTGTGTCCTATTGAAGTAGCCCCAAGCAGAGACTGACGAGAATCACTTTCATTGAAAGGGGTTGAGAAGCTTCCAAAAAACTACGAGATTCCTGAAATCTCAGCAACCATATTTTCACCCAATCTTGATGATAATTGCAGGTAATGATCAGTACACCAATCCCACTTGGTTCACCAAATTTCGTTCTTTTCGGTTAAACCGTTCCTTTGCAGGAACCGTTTTCATGTTTAGGTTTCACTCTGTTTTCTCCTATATGGATACATGTAGTTGGAACTCTAAATCAAACACGGTTTGTGCTAGCTCTTTGAAACATGGCACAATAATGTAGTTCCAAGTTCTATCGCTATGGTTTGTGTCCTATTGAAGTAGCCCCAAGCAGAGACTGACGAGAATCACTTTCATTGAAAGGGGTTGCCAAGCTTCCAAAAAACTACGAGTTTCCTGAAATCTCAGCAAACATTTTTTCACCCAATCTTGATGATACTTGCAGGTAATGATCAGTACACCAATCCCACTTGGCTCACCAAATTTCGTTATTCTCGGTTATACCGTCCTTTGCAGGAACCGTTTTCATGTTTAGGTTTCACTCTGTTTTCTCCTATATGGATACATGTAGTTGGAACTCTAAATCAAACACGATTTGTGCTAGCTCTTTGAAACTTGGCACAATAATGTAGTTCCAAGTTCTATCGCTATGGTTTGTGTCCTATTGAAGTAGCCCCAAGCAGAGACTGACGAGAATCACTTTCATTGAAAGGGGTTGCCAAGCTTCCAAAAAACTACGAGTTTCCTGAAATCTCAGCAAACTTTTTTCACCCAATCTTGATGATACTTGCAGGTAATGATCAGTACACCAATCCCACTGGGCTCACCAAATTTCGTTCTTCTCAGTTAAACCGTTCCTTTGCAGGAACCCTTTTCATGTTTAGGTTTCACTCTGTTTTCTCCTATATGGATACATGTAGTTGGAACTCTAAATCAAACACGGTTTGTGCTAGCTCTTTGAAACTTGGCACAATAATGTAGTTCCAAGTTCTATCGCTATGATTTGTGTCCTATTGAAGTAGCCCCAAGCAGAGATTGACGAGAATCACTTTCATTGAAAGGGGTTGCCAAGCTTCCAAAAACTACGAGTTTCAGGAAATCTCAGCAAAATTTTTTTTCACCCAATCTTGATGATACTTGCAGGTAATGAACAGTACACCAATCCCACTTGGCTCACCAAATTTCGTTCTTCTCGGTTAAACCGTTCCTTTGCAGGAACCGTTTTCCTGTTTAGGTTTCACTCTGTTTTCTCCTATATGGATACATGTAGTTGGAACTCTAAATCAAACACTGTTTGTGCTACCTCTTTGAAACTGGGCATAATAATGTAGTTCCAAGTGCTATCGCTATGGTTTTTGTCCTATTGATGTAGCCCCAAGCACAGACTGACGAGAATCACTTTCATTGAAAGGGGTTGAGAAGCGTCCAAAAAACTACGAGATTCCTGAAATCTCAGCAACCATATTTTCACCCAATCTTGATGATACTTGCAGGTAATGATCAGTACACCAATCCCACTTTGTTCACCAAATTTCGTTCTTTTCGGTTAAACCGTTCCTTTGCAGGAACCGTTTTCATGTTTAGGTTTCACTCTGTTTTCTCCTATATGGATACATGTAGTTGGAACTCTAAATCAAACACGGTTTGTGCTAGCTCTTGAAACATGGCACAATAATGTAGTTCCAAGTTCTATCGCTATGGTTTGTGTCCTATTGAAGTAGCCCCAAGCAGAGACTGACGAGAATCACTTTCATTGAAAGGGGTTGCCAAGCTTCCAAAAAACTACGAGTTTCCTGAAATCTCAGCAAACATTTTTTCACTCAATCTTGATGATACTTGCAGGTAATGATCAGTACACCAATCCCACTTGGCTCACCAAATTTCGTTATTCTCGGTTATACCGTCCTTTGCAGGAACCGTTTTCATGTTTAGGTTTCACTCTGTTTTCTCCTATATGGATACATGTAGTTGGAACTCTAAATCAAACACGGTTTGTGCTAGCTCTTTGAAACTTGGCACAATAATGTAGTTCCAAGTTCTATCGCTATGATTTGTGTCCTATTGAAGTAGCCCCAAGCAGAGACTGACGAGAATCACTTTCATTGAAAGGGGTTGCCAAGCTTCCAAAAAACTACGAATTTCCTGAAATATCAGCAAACTTTTTTTCACCCAATCTTGATGATACTTGCAGGTAATGATCAGTACACCAATCCCACTTGGCTCACCAAATTTTGTTTTTCTCAGTTAAACGGTTCCTTTGCAGGAACCGTTTTCATGTTTAGGTTTCACTCTGTTTTCTCCTATATGGATACATGTAGTTGGAACTCTAAATCAAACACGGATTGTGCTAGCTCTTTGAAACTTACCACAATAATGTAGTTCCGAGTTTTATCGCTATGGTTTGTGCCCTATTGAAGTAGCCCCAATCAGAGACTGACGAGAATCACTTTCATTGAAAGGGGTGGCCAAGCTTCCAAAAAACTACGAGTTTCCTGAAATCTCAGCAAACATTTTTTCACCCAATCTTGATGATACTGACAGGTAATGATCAGTACACCAATCCAACTGGGCTCACCAAATTTCGTTCTTCTCGGTTAAACCGTTCATTTGTAGGAACCGTTTTCATGTTTAGGTTTCACTCTGTTTTCTCCTATATGGATACATGTAGTTGGAACTCTAAATCAAACACGGTTTGTGCTAGCTCATTGAACCTTGGCACAATAATGTAGTTCCCAGTTTTATCGCTATGGTTTGTGTCCTACTGAAGTAGCCCCAAGCAGAGACTGACGAGAATCACTTTCATTGAAAGGGGATGCCAAGCTTCCAAAAAACTACGAGTTTCCTGAAATCTCAGCAACCATATTTTCACCCAATCTTGATGATACTTGCAGGTAATGATTAGTACACCAATCCCACTTGGTTCACCAAATTTCGTTCTTTTCGGTTACACCGTTCCTTTGCAGGAACCGTTTTCATGATTAGGTTTCACTCTGTTTTCTCCTATATGGATACATGTAGTTGGAACTCTAAATCAAACACGGTTTGTGCTAGCTCTTTGAAACTTGGCACAATAATGTAGTTCCTAGTTCTATCTCTATGGTTTGTGTCCTATTGAAGTAGCCCGAAGCAGAGACTGACGAGAATCACTTTCATTGAAAGGGGATGCCAAGCTTCCAAAAAACTACGAGTTTCCTGAAATCTCAGCAAACATTTTTTTCACTCAATCTTGATGATACTTGCAGGTAATGATCAGTACACCAATCCCACTTGGCTCACCAAGTTTCGTTCTTCTCGGTTATACCGTTCCTTTGCAGGAACCGTTTTCATGTTTAGGTTTCACTCTGTTTTCTCCTATATGGATACATGTAGTTGGAACTCTAAAGCAAACATGGTTTGTGCTAATTCTTTGAAACTTGGCACAATAATGTAGTTCCAAGTTCTATCGCAATGGTTTGTGTCCTATTGAAGTAGCCCCAAGCAGAGACTGACGAGAATCACTTTCATTGAAAGGGGTTGAGAAGCTTCCAAAAAACTACAAGATTCCTGAAATCTCAGCAACCATATTTTCACCCAATCTTGATGATAATTGCAGGTAATGATCAGTACACCAATCCCACTTGGTTCACCAAATTTCGTTCTTTTCGGTTAAACCGTTCCTTTGCAGGAACCGTTTTCATGTTTAGGTTTCACTCTGTTTTCTCCTATATGGATACATGTAGTTGGAACGCTAAATCAAACACGGTTTTGTGCTAGCTCTTTGAAACATGGCACAATAATGTAGTTCCAAGTTCTATCGCTATGGTTTGTGTCCTATTGAAGTAGCCCCAAGCAGAGACTGACGAGAATCACTTTCATTGAAAGGGGTTGCCAAGCTTCCAAAAAACTACGAGTTTCCTGAAATCTCAGCAAACATTTTTTCACCCAATCTTGATGATACTTGCAGGTAATGATCAGTACACCAATCCCACTTGGCTCACCAAATTTCGTTATTCTCGGTTATACCGTCCTTTGCAGGAACCGTTTTCATGTTTAGGTTTCACTCTGTTTTCTCCTATATGGATACATGTAGTTGGAACTCTAAATCAAACACCGTTTGTGCTAGCTCTTTGAAACTTGGCACAATAATGTAGTTCCAAGTTCTTTCGCTATGATTTGTGTCCTATTGAAGTAGCCCCAAGCATAGACTGACGAGAATCACTTTCATTGAAAGGGGTTGCCAAGCTTCCAAAAAACTACGAGTTTCCTGAAATATCAGCAAAATTTTTTTCACCCAATTTTGATGATACTTGCAGGTAATGATCAGTACACCAATCCCACTTGGCTCACCAAATTTTGTTCTTCTCAGTTAAACGGTTCCTTTGCAGGAACCGTTTTCATGATTAGGTTTCACTCTGTTTTCTCCTATATGGATACATGTAGTTGGAACTCTAAATCAAACACGGTTTGTGCTAGCTCTTTGAAACTTACCACAATAATGTAGTTCCGAGTTCTATCGCTATGGTTTGTGTCCTATTGAAGTAGCCCCAAGCAGAGACTGACGAGAATCACTTTCATTGAAAGGGGTTGCCAAGCTTCCAAAACACTACGAGTTTCCTGAAATCTCAGCAAACATTCTTTCACCCAATCTTGATGATACTTGCAGGTAATGATCCGTACACCAATCCCACTTGGCTCACCAAATTTCGTTCTTTTCGGTTAAACCGTTCCTTTGCAGAAACTGTTTTCATGTTTAGGTTTCACTCTGTTTTCTCCTATATGGATATATGTAGTTGGAACTCTAAATCAAACACGGTTTGTGCTAGCTCTTTGAAACTTGGCACAATAATGTAGTTCCAAGTTCCATCGCTATGATTTGTGTCCTATTGAAGTAGCCCCAAGCAGAGACTGACGAGAATCACTTTCATTGAAAGGGGTTGCCAAGCTTCCAAAAAACTACGAGTTTCCTGAAATATCAGCAAACTTTTTTTCACCCAATCTTGATGATACTTGCAGGTAATGATCAGTACACCAATCCCACTTGGCTCACCAAATTTTGTTCTTCTCAGTTAAACGGTTCCTTTGCAGGAACCGTTTTCATGATTAGGTTTCACTCTGTTTTCTCCTATATGGATACATGTAGTTGGAACTCTAAATCAAACACGGTTTGTGCTAGCTCTTTGAAACTTACCACAATAATGTAGTTCCGAGTTCTATCGCTATGGTTTGTGTCCTATTGAAGTAGCCCCAAGCAGAGACTGACGAGAATCACTTTCATTGAAAGGGGTTGCCAAGCTTCCAAAAAACTACGAGTTTCCTGAAATCTCAGCAAACATTTTTTCACCCAATCTTGATGATACTTGCAGGTAATGATCAGTACACCAATCCCACTTGGCTCACCAAATTTCGTTCTTTTTGGTTAAACCGTTCCTTTGCAGAAACCGTTTTCATGTTTAGGTTTCACTCTGTTTTCTCCTATATGGATACATGTAGTTGGAACTCTAAATCAAACACGGTTTGTGCTAGCTCTTTGAAACTTGGCACAATAATGTAGTTCCAAGTTCTATAGCTGTGGTTTGTGTCCGATTGAAGTAGCCCCAAGCAGAGACTGAAGAGAATCACTTTCATTGAAAGGGGTTGCCAAGGTTCCAAAAAACTACGAGTTTCCTGAAATCTCAGCAAACATTTTTTCACTCAATCTTGATGATACTTGCAGGTAATGATCAGTACACCAATCCCACTGGGCTCACCAAATTTCGTTCTTCTCGGTTAAACCGTTCCTTTGCAGTAAACGTTTTCATGTTTAGGTTTCACTCTGTTTTCTCCTATATGGATATATGTAGTTGGAACTCTAAATCAAACACGGTTTGTGCTAGCTCTTTGAAACATGGCACAATAATGTAGTTCCAAGTTCTATCACTATTGTTTGTGTCCTATTGAAGTAGCCCCAAGCAGAGACTGACGAGAATCACTTTCATTGAAAGGGGTGGCCAAGCTTCCAAAAAACTACGAGTTTCCTGAAATCTCAGCAAACATTTTTTCACCCAATCTTGATGATACTGGCAGGTAATGATCAGTACACCAATCCAACTGGGCTCACCAAATTTCGTTCTTCTCGGTTAAACCGTTCATTTGTAGGAACCGTTTTCATGTTTAGGTTTCACTCTGTTTTCTCCTATATGGATACATGTAGTTGGAACTCTAAATC
This sequence comes from Urocitellus parryii, assembly GCF_045843805.1. Taxonomy (NCBI): domain Eukaryota; kingdom Metazoa; phylum Chordata; class Mammalia; order Rodentia; family Sciuridae; genus Urocitellus; species Urocitellus parryii. Next base: position 49,523 of record NW_027552378.1, read on the forward strand.
AAACACGGTTTGTGCAAGCTCTTTGAAACTTGGCACAATAATGTAGTTCCCAGTTTTATCGCTATGGTTTGTGTCCTATTGAAGTAGCCCCAAGCAGAGGCTGACGAGAATCACTTTCATTGAAAGGGGATGCCAAGCTTCCAAAAAACTACGAGTTTCCTGAAATCTCAGCAACCATATTTTCACCCAATCTTGATGATACTTGCAGGTAATGATCAGTACACCAATCCCACTTGGTTCACCAAATTTCGTTCTTTTCGGTTACACCGTTCCTTTGCAGGAACCGTTTTCATGATTAGGTTTCACTCTGTTTTCTCCTATATGGATACATGTAGTTGGAACTCTAAATCAAACACGGTTTGTGCTAGCTCTTTGAAACTTGGCACAATAATGTAGTTCCTAGTTCTATCTCTATGGTTTGTGTCCTATTGAAGTAGCCCCAAGCAGAGACTGACGAGAATCACTTTCATTGAAAGGGGATGCCAAGCTTCCAAAAAACTACGAGTTTCCTGAAATCTCAGCAAACATTTTTTCACTCAATCTTGATGATACTTGCAGGTAATGATCAGTACACCAATCCCACTTGGCTCACCAAATTTCGTTCTTCTCGGTTATACCGTTCCTTTGCAGGAACCGTTTTCCTGTTTAGGATTCACTCTGTTTTCTCCTATATGGATACATGTAGTTGGAACTCTAAATCAAACACGGTTTGTGCTAGCTCTTTGAAACTTACCACAATAATGTAGTTCCAAGTTCTATCGCTATGGTTTGTGTCCTATTGAAGTAGCCCCAAGCAGAGACTGACGAGAATCACTTTCATTGAAAGGGGTTGCCAAGCTTCCAAAAAACTACGAGTTTCCTGAAATCTCAGCAAACTTTTTTTCACCCAATCTTGATGATACTTGCAGGTAATGATCAGTACACCAATCCCACTGGGCTCACCAAATTTCGTTCTTCTCAGTTAAACCGTTCCTTTGCAGGAACCCTTTTCAAGTTTAGGTTTCACTCTGTTTTCTCCTATATGGATACATGTAGTTGGAACTCTAAATCAAACACGGTTTGTGCTAGCTCTTTGAAACTTACCACAATAATGTAGTTCCGAGTTCTATCGCTATGGTTTGTGTCCTATTGAAGTAGCCCCAAGCAGAGACTGACGAGAATCACTTTCATTGAAAGGGGTTGCCAAGCTTCCAAAACACTACGAGTTTCCTGAAATCTCAGCAAACATTCTTTCACCCAATCTTGATGATACTTGCAGGTAATGATCAGTACACCAATCCCACTTGGCTCATCAAATTTCGTTCTTTTCGGTTAAACCATTCCTTTGCAGAAACTGTTTTCATGTTTAGGTTTCACTCTGTTTTCTCCTATATGGATATATGTAGTTGGAACTCTAAATCAAACACGGTTTGTGCTAGCTCTTTGAAACTTGGCACAATAATGTAGTTCCAAGTTCTATCGCTATGATTTGTGTCCTATTGAAGTAGCCCCAAGCAGAGACTGACGAGAATCACTTTCATTGAAAGGGGTTGCCAAGCTTCCAAAAAACTACGAGTTTCCTGAAATATCAGCAAACTTTTTTTCACCCAATCTTGATGTACTTGCAGGTAATGATCAGTACACCAATCCCACTTGGCTCACCAAATTTTGTTCTTCTCAGTTAAACGGTTCCTTTGCAGGAACCGTTTTCATGATTAGGTTTCACTCTGTTTTCTCCTATATGGTACATGTAGTTGGAACTCTAAATCAAACACGGTTTGTGCTAGCTCTTTGAAACTTACCACAATAATGTAGTTCCGAGTTCTATGGCTATGGTTTGTGTCCTATTGAAGTAGCCCCAAGCAGAGACTGACGAGAATCACTTTCATTGAAAGGGGTTGCCAAGCTTCCAAAAAACTACGAGTTTCCTGAAATCTCAGCAAACATTTTTTCACCCAATCTTGATGATACTTGCAGGTAATGATCAGTACACCAATCCCACTTGGCTCACCAAATTTCGTTCTTTTTGGTTAAACCGTTCCTTTGCAGAAACCGTTTTCATGTTTAGGTTTCACTCTGTTTTCTCCTATATGGATATATGTAGTTGGAACTCTAAATCAAACACGGTTTGTGCTAGCTCTTTGAAACTTACCACAATAATGTATTTCCAAGTTCTATCGCTATGGTTTGTGTCCGATGGAAGTAGCCCCAAGCAGAGACTGACGAGAATCACTTTCATTGAAAGGGGTTGCCAAGCTTCCAAAAAACTACGAGTTTCCTGAAATCTCAGCAAACATTTTTTCACTCAATCTTGATGATACTTGCAGGTAATGATCAGTACACCAATCCCACTGGGCTCACCAAATTTCGTTCTTCTCGGTTAAACCGTTCCTTTGCAGTAACCGTTTTCATGTTTAGGCTTCACTCTGTTTTCTCCTATATGGATATATGTAGTTGGAACTCTAAAGCAAACACGGTTTGTGCTAGCTGTTTGAAACATGGCACAATAATGTAGTTCCAAGTTCTATCGCTATTGTTTGTGTCCTATTGAAGTAGCCCCAAGCAGAGACTGACGAGAATCACTTTCATTGAAAGGGGTTGAGAAGCGTCCAAAAAACTACGAGATTCCTGAAATCTCAGCAAACATTTTTTCACCCAATCTTGATGATACTTGCAGGTAATGATCAGTACACCAATCCAACTGGGCTCACCAAATTTCGTTCTTCTCGGTTAAACCGTTCATTTGTAGGAACCGTTTTCATGTTTAGGTTTCACTCTGTTTTCTCCTATATGGATACATGTAGTTGGAACTCTAAATCAAACACGGTTTGTGCTAGCTCTTTGAAACTTGGCACAATAATGTAGTTCCCAGTTTTATCGCTATGGTTTGTGTCCTATTGATGTAGCCCCAAGCAGAGACTGACGAGAATCACTTTCATTGAAAGGGGATGCCAAGCTTCCAAAAAACTACGAGTTTCCGGAAATCTCAGCAACCATATTTTCACCCAATATTGATGATACTTGCAGGTAATGATCAGTACACCAATCCCACTTGGCTCACCAAATTTCGTTCTTCTCGGTTATACCGTTCCTTTGCAGGAACCGTTTTCCTGTTTAGGTTTCACTCTGTTTTCTCCTATATGGATACATGTATTTGGAACTCTAAATAAAACACTGTTTGTGCTACCTCTTTGAAACTTGGCACAATAATGTAGTTCCAAGTTCTATCGCTATGGTTTGTGTCCTATTGAAGTAGCCCCAAGCAGAGACTGACGAGAATCACTTTCATTGAAAGGGGTTGCCAAGCTTCCAAAAAACTACGAGTTTCCTGAAATCTCAGCAAATATTTTTTCACCCAATCTTGATGATACTTGCAGGTAATGATCAGTACACCAATCCCACTTGGCTCACCAAATTTTGTTCTTCTCAGTTAAACGGTTCCTTTGCAGGAACCGTTTTCATGATTAGGTTTCACTCTGTTTTCTCCTATATGGATACATGTAGTTGGAACTCTAAATCAAACACGGTTTGTGCTAGCTCTTTGAAACTTGGCACAATAATGTAGTTCCCAGTTTTATCGCTATGGTTTGTGTCCTATTGAAGTAGCCCCAAGCAGAGACTGACGAGAATCACTTTCATTGAAAGGGGTTGAGAAGCGTCCAAAAAACTACGAGATTCCTGAAATCTCAGCAAACATTTTTTCACCCAATCTTGATGATACTTGCAGGTAATGATCAGTACACCAATCCAACTGGGCTCACCAAATTTCGTTCTTTTCGGTTACACCGTTCCTTTGCAGGAACCGTTTTCATGATTAGGTTTCACTCTGTTTTCTCCTATATGGATACATGTAGTTGGAACTCTAAATCAAACACGGTTTGTGCTAGCTCTTTGAAACTTGGCACAATAATGTAGTTCCAAGTTCTATCGCTATGGTTTGTGTCCTATTGAAGTAGCCCCAAGCAGAGACTGACGAGAATCACTTTCATTGAAAGGGGTTGCCAAGCTTCCAAAAAACTACGAGTTTCCTGAAATCTCAGCAAACTTTTTTTCACCCAATCTTGATGATACTTGCAGGTAATGATCAGTACACCAATCCCACTGGGCTCACCAAATTTCGTTCTTCTCAGTTAAACCGTTCCTTTGCAGGAACCGTTTTCATGTTTAGGTTTCACTCTGTTTTCTCCTATATGGATACATGTAGTTGGAACTCTAAATCAAACACGGTTTGTGCTAGCTCTTTGAAACTTACCACAATAATGTAGTTCCAAGTTCTATCGCTATGGTTTGTGTGCTATTGAAGTAGCCCCAAGCAGAGACTGACGAGAATCACTTTCATTGAAAGGGGTTGCCAAGCTTCCAAAAAACTACGAGTTTCCTGAAATATCAGCAAAAATTTTTTCACCCAATCTTGATGATACTTGCAGGTAATCATCAGTACACCAATCCCACTTGGCTCACCAAATTTTGTTCTTCTCAGTTAAACGGTTCCTTTGCAGGAACCGTTTTCATGATTAGGTTTCACTCTGTTTTCTCCTATATGGATACATGTAGTTGGAACTCTAAATCAAACACGGTTTGTGCTAGCTCTTTGAAACTTACCACAATAATGTAGTTCCGAGTTCTATCGCTATTGTTTGTGTCCTATTGAAGTAGCCCCAAGCAGAGACTGACGAGAATCACTTTCATTGAAAGGGGTTGAGAAGCGTCCAAAAAACTACGAGATTCCTGAAATCTCAGCAAACATTTTTTCACCCAATCTTGATGATACTTGCAGGTAATGATCAGTACACCAATCCAACTGGGCTAACCAAATTTCGTTCTTTTCGGTTACACCGTTCCTTTGCAGGAACCGTTTTCCTGTTTAGGTTTCACTCTGTTTTCTCCTATATGGATACATGTATTTGGAACTCTAAATAAAACACGGTTTGTGCTACCTCTTTGAAACTTGGCACAATAATGTAGTTCCAAGTTCTATCGCTATGGTTTGTGTCCTATTGAAGTAGCCCCAAGCAGAGACTGACGAGAATCACTTTCATTGAAAGGGGTTGCCAAGCTTCCAAAAAACTACGAGTTTCCTGAAATCTCAGCAAACTTTTTTTCACCCAATCTTGATGATACTTGCAGGTAATGATCAGTACACCAATCCCACTGGGCTCACCAAATTTCGTTCTTCTCAGTTAAACCGTTCCTTTGCAGGAACCGTTTTCATGTTTAGGTTTCACTCTGTTTTCTCCTATATGGATACATGTAGTTGGAACTCTAAATCAAACACGGTTTGTGCTAGCTCTTTGAAACTTACCACAATAATGTAGTTCCAAGTTCTATCGCTATGGTTTGTGTGCTATTGAAGTAGCCCCAAGCAGAGACTGACGAGAATCACTTTCATTGAAAGGGGTTGCCAAGCTTCCAAAAAACTACGAGTTTCCTGAAATATCAGCAAAAATTTTTTCACCCAATCTTGATGATACTTGCAGGTAATCATCAGTACACCAATCCCACTTGGCTCACCAAATTTTGTTCTTCTCAGTTAAACGGTTCCTTTGCAGGAACCGTTTTCATGATTAGGTTTCACTCTGTTTTCTCCTATATGGATACATGTAGTTGGAACTCTAAATCAAACACGGTTTGTGCTAGCTCTTTGAAACTTACCACAATAATGTAGTTCCGAGTTCTATCGCTATGGTTTGTGTCCTATTGAAGTAGCCCCAAGCAGAGACTGACGAGAATCACTTTCATTGAAAGGGGTTGCCAAGCTTCCAAAACACTACGAGTTTCCTGAAATCTCAGCAAACATTCTTTCACCCAATCTTGATGATACTTGCAGGTAATGATCAGTACACCAATCCCACTTGGCTCACCAAATTTCGTTCTTTTCGGTTAAACCGTTCCTTTGCAGAAACTGTTTTCATGTTTAGGTTTCACTCTGTTTTCTCCTATATGGATATATGTAGTTGGAACTCTAAATCAAACACGGTTTGTGCTAGCTCTTTGAAACTTACCACAATAATGTAGTTCCAAGTTCTATCGCTATGGTTTGTGTGCTATTGAAGTAGCCCCAAGCAGAGACTGACGAGAATCACTTTCATTGAAAGGGGTTGCCAAGCTTCCAAAAAACTACGAGTTTCCTGAAATATCAGCAAAAATTTTTTCACCCAATCTTGATGATACTTGCAGGTAATGATCAGTACACCAATCCCACTGGGCTCACCAAATTTTGTTCTTCTCAGTTAAACGGTTCCTTTGCAGGAACCGTTTTCATGATTAGGTTTCACTCTGTTTTCTCCTATATGGATACATGTAGTTGGAACTCTAAATCAAACACGGTTTGTGCTAGCTCTTTGAAACTTACCACAATAATGTAGTTCCGAGTTCTATCGCTATGGTTTGTGTCCTATTGAAGTAGCCCCAAGCAGAGACTGACGAGAATCACTTTCATTGAAAGGGGTTGCCAAGCTTCCAAAACACTACGAGTTTCCTGAAATCTCAGCAAACATTCTTTCACCCAATCTTGATGATACTTGCAGGTAATGATCAGTACACCAATCCCACTTGGCTCACCAAATTTCGTTCTTTTCGGTTAAACCTTTCCTTTGCAGAAACTGTTTTCATGTTTAGGTTTCACTCTGTTTTCTCCTATATGGATATATGTAGTTGGAACTCTAAATCAAACACGGTTTGTGCTAGCTCTTTGAAACTTGGCACAATAATGTAGTTCCAAGTTCTATCGCTATGATTTGTGTCCTATTGAAGTAGCCCCAAGCAGAGACTGACGAGAATCACTTTCATTGAAAGGGGTTGCCAAGCTTCCAAAAAACTACGAGTTTCCTGAAATATCAGCAAACTTTTTTTCACCCAATCTTGATGATACTTGCAGGTAATGATCAGTACACCAATCCCACTTGGCTCACCAAATTTTGTTCTTCTGTTAAACGGTTCCTTTGCAGGAACCGTTTTCATGATTAGGTTCACTCTGTTTTCTCCTATATGGATACATGTAGTTGGAACTCTAAATCAAACACGGTTTGTGCTAGCTCTTTGAAACTTACCACAATAATGTAGTTCCGAGTTCTATCGCTATGGTTTGTGTCCTATTGAAGTAGCCCCAAGCAGAGACTGACGAGAATCACTTTCATTGAAAGGGGTTGCCAAGCTTCCAAAACACTACGAGTTTCCTGAAATCTCAGCAAACATTCTTTCACCCAATCTTGATGATACTTGCAGGTAATGATCAGTACACCAATTCCCACTTGGCTCACCAAATTTCGTTCTTTTCGGTTAAACCTTTCCTTTGCAGAAACTGTTTTCATGTTTAGGTTTCACTCTGTTTTCTCCTATATGGATATATGTAGTTGGAACTCTAAATCAAAACACGGTTTGTGCTAGCTCTTTGAAACTTGGCACAATAATGTAGTTCCAAGTTCTATCGCTATGATTTGTGTCCTATTGAAGTAGCCCCAAGCAGAGACTGACGAGAATCACTTTCATTGAAAGGGGTTGCCAAGCTTCCAAAAAACTACGAGTTTCCTGAAATATCAGCAAACTTTTTTTCACCAATCTTGATGATACTTGCAGGTAATGATCAGTACACCAATCCCACTTGGCTCACCAAATTTTGTTCTTCTCAGTTAAACGGTTCCTTTGCAGGAACCGTTTTCATGATTAGGTTTCACTCTGTTTTCTCCTATATGGTACATGTAGTTGGAACTCTAAATCAAACACGGTTTGTGCTAGCTCTTTGAAACTTACCACAATAATGTAGTTCCGAGTTCTATCGCTATTGTTTGTGTCCTATTGAAGTAGCCCCAAGCAGAGACTGACGAGAATCACTTTCATTGAAAGGGGTTGAGAAGCGTCCAAAAACTACGAGATTCCTGAAATCTCAGCAAACATTTTTTCACCCAATCTTGATGATACTTGCAGGTAATGATCAGTACACCAATCCAACTGGGCTCACCAAATTTCGTTCTTTTCGGTTACACCGTTCCTTTGCAGGAACCGTTTTCATGATTAGGTTTCACTCTGTTTTCTCCTATATGGATACATGTAGTTGGAACTCTAAATCAAACATGGTTTGTGCTAGCTCTATGAAACTTGGCACAATAATGTAGTTCCAAGTCTATCTCTATGGTTTGTGTCCTATTGAAGTAGCCCCAAGCAGAGACTGACGAGAATCACTTTCATTGAAAGGGGATGCCAAGCTTCCAAAAAAACTACGAGTTTCCTGAAATCTCAGCAAACATTTTATCACTCAATCTTGATGATACTTGCAGGTAATGATCAGTACACCAATCCCACTTGGCTCACCAAATTTCGTTCTTCTCGGTTATACCGTTCCTTTGCAGGAACCGTTTTCATGTTTAGGTTTCACTCTGTTTTCTCCTATATGGATACATGTAGTTGGAACTCTAAATCAAACACGGTTTGTGCTAGCTCTTTGAAACTTGGCACAATAATGTAGTTCCAAGTTCTATCGCTATGGTTTGTGTCCTATTGAAGTAGCCCCAAGCAGAGACTGACGAGAATCACTTTCATTGAAAGGGGTTGCCAAGCTTCCAAAAACTACGAGTTTCCTGAAATCTCAGCAAACATTTTTTCACCCAATGTTGATGATACTTGCAGGTAATGATCAGTACACCAATCCCACTTGGCTCACCAAATTTCGTTCTTTTCGGTTAAACCGTTCCTTTTGCAGAAACTGTTTTCATGTTTAGGTTTCACTCTGTTTTCTCCTATATGGATATATGTAGTTGGAACTCTAAATCAAACACGGTTTGTGCTAGCTCTTTGAAACTTGGCACAATAATGTAGTTCCAAGTTCTATCGCAATGGTTTGTGTCCTATTGAGGTACCCCAAGCAGAGACTGACGAGAATCACTTTCATTGAAAGGGGTTGACAAGCTTCCAAAAAACTACGAGTTTCCTGAAATCTCAGCAAATATTTTTTCACCCAATCTTGATGATACTTGCAGGTAATGATCAGTACACCAATCCCACTTGGCTCACCAAATTTTGTTCTTCTCAGTTAAACGGTTCCTTTGCAGGAACCGTTTTCATGATTAGGTTTCACTCTGTTTTCTCCTATATGGATACATGTAGTTGGTACTCTAAATCAAACACGGTTTGTGCTAGCTCTTTGACACTTACCACAATAATGTAGTTCCGAGTTCTATCACTATGGTTTGTGTCCTATTGAAGTAGCCCCAAGCAGAGACTGACGAGAATCACTTTCATTGAAAGGGGTTGACAAGCTTCCAAACACTACGAGTTTCCTGAAATCTCAGCAAACATTCTTTCACCAATCTTGATGATACTTGCAGGTAATGATCAGTATACCAATCCCACTTGGCTCACAAAATTTCGTTCTTCTCGGTTAAACCGTTCCTTTGCAGGAACCGTTAACCTGTTTAGTTTTCACTCTGTTTTCTCCTATATGGATATATGTAGTTGGAACTCTAAATCAAACACAGTTTGTGCTAGCTCTTTGAAACACGGCACAATAATGTAGTTCCAAGTTCTATCGCTATTGTTTGTGTCCTATTGAAGTAGCCCAAGCAGAGACTGACGAGAATCACTTTCATTGAAACGGGTTGCCAAGCTTCCAAAAAACTACGAGTTTCCTGAAATCTCAGCAAAACATTTTTTCACCCAATCTTGATGATACTTGCAGGAAATGATCAGTACACCAATCCAACTGGGCTCACCAAATTTCGTTCTTCTCGGTTAAACGTTCATTTGTAGGAACCGTTTTCATGTTTAGGTTTCACTCTGTTTTCTCCTATATGGATACATGTAGTTGGAACTCTAAATCAAGACGGTTTGTGCTAGCTCTTTGAAACTTGGCACAATAATGTAGTTCCCAGTTTTTATCGCTATGGTTTGTGTCCTATTGAAGTAGCCCCAAGCAAGACTGAACGAAAATCACTTTCATTGAAAGGGGATGCGAAGCTTCCAAAAAACTACGAGTTTCCTGAAATCTCAGCAACCATATTTTCACCCAATCTTGATGATACTTGCAGATAATGATCAGTAACACCAATCCCACTTGGTTCACCAAATTTCGTTCTTTTCGGTTACACCGTTCCTTTGCAGGAACCGTTTTCATGTTTAGGTTTCACTCTGTTTTCTCTATATGGATATATGTAGTTGGAACTCTAAATCAAACACGGTTTTGTGCTAGCTCTTTGAAACATGGCACAATAATGTAGTTCCAAGTTCTATCGCTATTGTTAGTGTCCTATTGAAGTAGCCCCAAGCAGAGACTGACGAGAATCACTTTCATTGAAAGGGGTTTGCCAAGCTTCCAAAAACTACGAGTTTCCTGAAATCTCAGCAAAACATTTTTTCACCCAATCTTGATGATACTTGCAGGTAATGATCAGTACACCAATCCCACTGGGCTCACCAAATTCGTTCTTCTCGGTTAAACCGTTCCTTTGCAGTAATAGTTTTCATGTTTAGGTTCACTCTGTTTCTCCTATATGTTTACATGTAGTTGGAACTCTAAATCAAAGACGGTTTGTGCTAGCTCTTTGAAACTTGGCACAATAATGCAGTTCCCAGTTTTATCGCTATGGTTTGTGTCCTATTGAAGTAGCCCCAAGCAGAGACTGACGAGAATCACTTTCATTGAAAGGGGTTGCCAAGCTTCCAAAAACTACGAGTTTCCTGAAATCTCAGCATACATTTTTTCACCCAATCTTGATGATACTTGCAGGTAATGATCAGTACACCAATCCCACTTGGCTCACCAAATTTCGTTCTTTTCGGTTAAACCGCTCCTTTGCAGAAACTGTTTTCATGTTTAGGTTTCACTCTGTTTTCTCCTATATGGATATATGTAGTTGGAACTCTAAATCAAACACGGTTTGTGCTAGCTCTTTAAAACTTGGCACAATAATGTAGTTCCAAGTTCTATCGCAATGGTTTGTGTCCTATTGAGGTAGCCCCAAGCAGAGACTGACGAGAATCACTTTCATTGAAAGGGGTTGCCAAGCTTCCAAAAAACTACGAGTTTCCTGAAATCTCAGCAAACTTTTTTTCACCCAATCTTGATGATACTTGCAGGTAATGATCAGTACACCAATCCCACTTGGCTCACCAAATTTTGTTCTTCTCAGTTAAACGGTTCCTTTGCAGGAACCGTTATCCTGTTTAGGTTTCACTCTGTTTTCTCCTATATGGATACATGTATTTGGAACTCTAAATCAAACACGGTTTGTGCTAGCTCTTTGAAACTTGGCACAATAATGTAGTTCCAAGTTCTATCTCTATGGTTTGTGTCCTATTGAAGTAGCCCCAAGCAGAGACTGACGAGAATCACTTACATTGAAAGGGGTTGCCAAGCTTCCAAAAAACTACGAGTTTCCTGAAATCTCAGCAAACATTTTTTCACCCAATCTTGATGATACTTGCAGGTAATGATCAGTACACTAATCCCACTGGGCACACCAAATTTCGTTCTTCTCGGTTAAACCGTTCCTTTCCAGTAATAGTTTTCATGTTTAGGTTTCACTCTGTTTTCTCCTATATGGATATATGTAGTTGGAACTCTAAATCAAACACGGTTTGTGCTAGCTCTTTGAAACATGGCACAATAATGTAGTTCCAAGTTCTATCACTATTGTTTGTGTCCTATTGAAGTAGCCCCAAGCAGAGACTGACGAGAGTCACTTTCATTGAAAGGGGTTGCCAAGCATCCAAAAAACTACGAGTTTCCTGAAATCTCAGCAAACATTTTTCACCCATTCTTGATGATACTTGCAGGTAATGATCAGTACACCAATCCAACTGGGCTCACCAAATTTCGTTCTTCTCGGTTAAACCGTTCATTTGTAGGAACCGTTTTCATGTTTAGGTTTCACTCTGTTTTCTCCTATATGGATACATGTAGTTGGAACTCTAAATCAAAGACGGTTTGTGCTAGCTCTTTGAAACTTGGCACAATAATGCAGTTCCCAGTTTTATCGCTATGGTTTGTGTCCTATTGAAGTAGCCCCAAGCAGAGACTGACGAGAATCACTTTCATTGAAAGGGGTTGCCAAGCTTCCAAAAAACTACGAGTTTCCTGAAATCTCAGCAAACATTTTTTCACCCAATCTTGATGATACTGGCAGGTAATGATCAGTACAACAATCCCACTTGGTTCACCAAATTTCGTTCTTTTCGGTTACACCGTTCCTTTGCAGGAACCGTTTTCATGATTAGGTTTCACTCTGTTATCTCCTATATGGATACATGTAGTTGGAACTCTAAATCAAACACGGTTTGTGCTAGCTCTTTGAAACTTACCAGAATAATGTAGTTCCGAGTTCTATCGCTATGGTTTGTGTCCTATTGAAGTAGCCCCAAGCAGAGACTGACGAGAATCACTTTCATTGAAAGGGGTTGCCAAGCTTCCAAAACACTACGAGTTTTCTGAAATCTCAGCAAACATTTTTTCACCCAATCTTGATGAGACTTGCAGGTAATGATCAGTACACCAATCCCACTTGGCTCACCAAATTTCGTTCTTCTCGGTTAAACCGTTCCTTTGCAGGAACCGTTATCCTGTTTAGGTTTCACTCTGTTTTCTCCTATATGGATACATGTATTTGGAACTCTAAATCAAAAACGGTTTGTGCTAGCTCTTTGAATCTTGGCACAATAATGTAGTTCCAAGTTCTATCTCTATGGTTTGTGTCCTATTGAAGTAGCCCCAAGCAGAGACTGACGAGAATCACTTACATTGAAAGGGGTTGCCAAGCTTCCAAAAACTACGAGTTTCCGGAAATCTCAGCAAACTTTTTTTCACCCAATCTTGATGATACTTGCAGGTAATGATCAGTACACCAATCCCACTTGGCTCACAAAATTTCCTTCTTTTCGGTTAAACCGTTCCTTTGCAGGAACCGTTTTCCTGTTTAGGTTTCACTCTGTTTTCTCCTATATGGATACATGTATTTGGAACTCTAAATCAAACACTGTTTGTGCTACCTCTTTGAAACTTGGCACAATAATGTAGTTCCAAGTTCTATCGCTATGGTTTGTGTCCTATTGAAGTAGCCCAAGCAGAGACTGACGAGAATCACTTTCATTGAAAGGGGTTGAGAAGCTTCCAAAAAACTACGAGATTCCTGAAATCTCAGCAACCATATTTTCACCCAATCTTGATGATAATTGCAGGTAATGATCAGTACACCAATCCCACTTGGTTCACCAAATTTCCTTCTTTTTGGTTAAACCGTTCCTTTGCAGGAACCGTTTTCATGTTTAGGTTTCACTCTGTTTTTCTCCTATATGGATACATGTAGTTGGAACGCTAAATCAAACACGGTTTGTGCTAGCTCTTTGAAACTTGGCACAATAATGTAGTTCCAAGTTCTATCGCTATGGTTTGTGTCCTATTGAAGTAGCCCCAAGCAGAGACTGACGAGAATCACTTTCATTGAAAGGGGTTGCCAAGCTTCCAAAAAACTACGAGTTTCCGGAAATCTCAGCAAACATTTTTTCACTCAATCTTGATGATACTTGCAGGTAATGATCAGTACACCAATCCCACTTGGCTCACCAAATTTCGTTATTCTCGGTTATACCGTTCCTTGCAGGAACCGTTTTCCATGTTTAGGTTTCACTCTGTTTTCTCCTATATGGATACCTGTAGTTGGAACTCTAAATCAAACACGGTTTGTGCTAGCTCTTTGAAACTGGCACAATAATGTAGTTCCAAGTTCTATCGCTATGGTTGTGTCCTATTGAAGTAGCCCCAAGCAGAGACTGACGAGAATCACTTTCATTGAAAGGGGTTGCCAAGCTTCCAAAAAACTACGAGTTTCCTGAAATCTCAGCAAACATTTTTTCACCCAATCTTGATGATACTTGCAGGTAATTATCAGTACACCAATCCCACTGGGCTCACCAAATTCGTTCTTCTCGGTTAAACCCGTTCCTTTGCAGTAACCGTTTTCATGTTTAGGTTTCACTCTGTTTTCTCCTATATGGATATATGTAGTTGGAACTCTAAATCAAACACGGTTTGTGCTAGCTCTTTGAAACATGGCACAATAATGTAGTTCCAAGTTCTATCGCTATTGTTTGTGTCCTATTAAAGTAGCCCCAAGCAGAGACTGACGAGAAATCACTTTCATTGAAAGGGGTTGCCAAGCTTCCGAAAAACTACGAGTTTCCTGAAATCTCAGCAAACATTTTTTCACCCAATCTTGATGATACTTGCAGGTAATGATCAGTACACCAATCCAACTGGGCTCACGAAATTTCGTTCTTCTCAGTTAAACCGTTCATTTGTAGGAACCGTTTTCCTGTTTAGGTTTCACTCTGTTTTCTCCTATATGGATACATGTAGTTGGAACTCTAAATCAAAAACGGTTTGTGCTAGCTCTTTGAAACTTGGCACAATAATGTAGTTCCCAGTTTTATCGCTATGGTTTGTGTCCTATTGAAGTAGCCCCATGTAGAGACTGACGAGAATCACTTTCATTGAAAGGGGATGCCAAGCTTCCAAAAAACTACGAGTTTCCTGAAATCTCAGCAACCATATTTTCACCCAATCTTGATGATACTTGCAGGTAATGATCAGTACACCAATCCCACTTGGCTCACCAAATTTCGTTCTTCTCGGTTATACCGTTCCTTTGCAGGAAACCGTTTTCATGTTTAGGTTTCACTCTGTTTTCTCCTATATGGATACATGTAGTTGGAACTCTAAAGCAAACACGGTTTGTGCTAAGTCTTTAAACTTGGCAAAATAATGTAGTTCCAAGTTCTATCGCTATGATTTGTGTCCTATTGAAGTAGCCCCAAGCAGAGACTGACGAGAATCACTTTCATTGAAAGGGGTTGCCAAGCTTCCAAAAAACTACGAGTTTCCGGAAATCTCAGCAAACTTTTTTTCACCCAATCTTGATGATACTTGCAGGTAATGATCAGTACACCAATCCCACTTGGCTCACCAAATTTCGTTCTTCTCGGTTAAACCGTTCCTTTGCAGGAACCGTTTTCCTGTTTATGTTTCACTCTGTTTTCTCCTATATGGATACATGTATTTGGAACTCTAAATCAAACACTGTTTGTGCTACCTCTTTGAAACTTGGCACAATAATGTAGTTCCAAGTTCTATCGCTATGGTTTGTGTCCTATTGAAGTAGCCCCAAGCAGAGACTGACGAGAATCACTTTCATTGAAAGGGGTTGAGAAGCTTCCAAAAAACTACGAGATTCCTGAAATCTCAGCAACCATATTTTCACCCAATCTTGATGATAATTGCAGGTAATGATCAGTACACCAATCCCACTTGGTTCACCAAATTTCGTTCTTTTCGGTTAAACCGTTCCTTTGCAGGAACCGTTTTCATGTTTAGGTTTCACTCTGTTTTCTCCTATATGGATATATATAGTTGGAACTCTAAATCAAAAACGGTTTGTGCTAGCTCTTTGAAACTTGGCAAAATAATGTAGTTCCAAGTTCTATCGCAATGGTTTGTGTCCTATTGAGGTAGCCCCAAGCAGAGACTGACGAGAATCACTTTCATTGAAAGGGGTTGCCAAGCTTCCAAAAAACTACGAGTTTCCTGAAATCTCAGCAAACTTTTTTTCACCCAATCTTGATGATACTTGCAGGTAATGATCAGTACACCAATCCCACTTGGCTCACCAAATTTTGTTCTTCTCAGTTAAACGGTTCCTTTGCAGGAACCGTTTTCATGATTAGGTTTCACTCTGTTTTCTCCTATATGGATACATGTAGTTGGTACTCTAAATCAAACACGGTTTGTGCTAGCTCTTTGAAACTTACCACAATAATGTAGTTCCGAGTTCTATCGCTATGGTTTGTGTCCTATTGAAGTAGCCCCAAGCAGAGACTGACGAGAATCACTTTCATTGAAAGGGGTTGACAAGCTTCCAAAACACTACGAGTTTCCTGAAATCTCAGGAAACATTTTTTCACCCAATCTTGATGATACTTGCAGGTAATGATCAGTACACCAATCCCACTTGGCTCACAAAATTTCGTTCTTCTCGGTTAAACCGTTCCTTTGCAGGAAACGTTATCCTGTTTAGGTTTCACTCTGTTTTCTCCTATATGGATACATGTATTTGGAACTCTAAATCAAACACGGTTTGTGCTAGCTCTTTGAAACTTGGCACAATAATGTAGTTCCAAGTTTTATCTCTATGGTTTGTGTCCTATTGAAGTAGCCCCAAGCAGAGACTGACAAGAATCACTTACATTGAAAGGGGTTGCCAAGCTTCCAAAAAACTACGAGTTTCCTGAAATCTCAGCAAACTTTTTTTCACCCAATCTTGATGATACTTGCAGGTAATGATCAGTACACCAATCCCACTGGGCTCACCAAATTTCGTTCTTCTCAGTTAAACCGTTCCTTTGCAGGAACCGTTTTAATGTTTAGGTTTCACTCTGTTTTCTCCTATATGGATACATGTAGTTGGAACTCTAAATCAAACACGGTTTGTGCTAGCTCTTTGAAACTTGGCACAATAATGTAGTTCCAAGTTCTATCGCTATGGTTTGTTTCCTATTGAGGTAGCCCCAAGCAGAGACTGAAGAGAATCCCTTTCATTGAAAGGGGTTGCAAAGCTTCCAAAAAACTACGAGTTTCCTGAAATCTCAGCAAAACTTTTTTCACCCAATCTTGATGATACTTGCAGGTAATGAACAGTACACCAATCCCACTTGGCTCAAAAAATTTCGTTCTTCTAGGTGAATCCGTTCCTTTGCAGGAACCGTTTTCATGTTTAGGTTTCACTCTGTTTTCTCCTATATGGATACATGTAGTTGGAACTCTAAATTAAACACGGTTTGTGCTAGCTCTTTGAAACTTGGCACAATAATGTAGTTCCAAGTTCTATTGCTATGGTTTGTGTCCTATTTAAGTAGCCCCAAGCAGAGACTGACGAGAATCACTTTCATTGAAAGGGGTTGCCAAGCTTCCGAAAAACTACGAGTTTCCTGAAATCTCAGCAAACCTTTTTTCACCCAATCTTGATGATACTTGCAGGTAATGATCAGTACACCAATCCCACTTGGCTCACCAAATTTCGTTCTTTTCGGTTAAACCGTTCCTTTGTAGAAACTGTTTTCATGTTTAGGTTTCACTCTGTTTTCTCCTATATGGATATATGTAGTTGGAACTCTAAATCAAACACGGTTTGTGCTAGCTCTTTGAAACATGGCACAATAATGTAGTTCCAAGTTTTATCGCTATGGTTTGTGTCCTATTGAAGTAGCCCCAAGCAGAGACTGACGAGAATCACTTTCATTGAAAGGGGTTGCCAAGCTTCCAAGAAACTACGAGTTTCCTGAAATCTCAGCAAACATTTTTTCACCCAATCTTGATGATACTTGCAGGTAATGATCAGTACACCAATCCAACTGGGCTCACCAAATTTCGTTCTTCTCGGTTAAACCGTTCATTTGTAGGAACCGTTTTCATGTTTAGGTTTCACTCTGTTTTCTCCTATATGGATACATGTAGTTGGAACTCTAAATCAAAGACGGTTTGTGCTAGCTCTTGAAACTTGGCACAATAATGTAGTTCCCAGTTTTATCGCTATGGTTTGTGTCCTATTGAAGTAGCCCCAAGCAGAGACTGACGAGAATCACTTTCATTGAAAGGGGATGCCAAGCTTCCGAAAAACTACGAGTTTCCTGAATTCTCAGCAAACCTTTTTTCACCCAATCTTGATGATACTTGCAGGTAATGAACAGTACACCAATCCCATTTGGCTCAAAAAATTTCGTTCTTCTAGGTGAATCCGTTCCTTTGCAGGAACCGTTTTCATG
The DNA here is from genome assembly GCF_045843805.1 of Urocitellus parryii. Lineage (NCBI taxonomy): Eukaryota > Metazoa > Chordata > Mammalia > Rodentia > Sciuridae > Urocitellus > Urocitellus parryii. The sequence continues at coordinate 67,301 of NW_027552378.1, forward strand.
TTTAGGTTTCACTCTGTTTTTTCCTATATGGATACATGTAGTTGGAACTCTAAATTAAACACGGTTTGTGCTAGCTCTTTGAAACTTGGCACAATAATGTAGTTCCAAGTTCTATTGCTATGGTTTGTGTCCTATTTAAGTAGCCCCAAGCAGAGACTGACGAGAATCACTTTCATTGAAAGGGGTTGCCAAGCTTCCAAAAAACTACGAGTTTCCTGAAATCTCAGCAAACTTTTTTTCACCCAATCTTGATGATACTTGCAGGTAATGATCAGTACACCAATCCCACTTGGCTCACCAAATTTTGTTCTTCTCAGTTAAACGGTTCCTTTGCAGGAACCGTTTTCATGATTAGGTTTCACTCTGTTTTCTCCTATATGGATACATGTAGTTGGTACTCTAAATCAAACACGGTTTGTGCTAGCTCTTTGAAACTTACCACAATAATGTAGTTCCGAGTTCTATCGCTATGGTTTGTGTCCTATTGAAGTAGCCCCAAGCAGAGACTGACGAGAATCACTTTCATTGAAAGGGGTTGACAAGCTTCCAAAACACTACGAGTTTCCTGAAATCTCAGGAAACATTTTTTCACCCAATCTTGATGATACTTGCAGGTAATGATCAGTACACCAATCCCACTTGGCTCACAAAATTTCGTTCTTCTCGGTTAAACCGTTCCTTTGCAGGAACCGTTATCCTGTTTAGGTTTCACTCTGTTTTCTCCTATATGGATACATGTATTTGGAACTCTAAATCAAACACGGTTTGTGCTAGCTCTTTGAAACTTGGCACAATAATGTAGTTCCAAGTTTTATCTCTATGGTTTGTGTCCTATTGAAGTAGCCCCAAGCAGAGACTGACAAGAATCACTTATATTGAAAGGGGTTGCCAAGCTTCCAAAAAACTACGAGTTTCCTGAAATCTCAGCAAACTTTTTTTCACCCAATCTTGATGATACTTGCAGGTAATGAACAGTACACCAATCCCACTTGGCTCAAAAAATTTCGTTCTTCTAGGTGAATCCGTTCCTTTGCAGGAACCGTTTTCATGTTTAGGTTTCACTCTGTTTTTTCCTATATGGATACATGTAGTTGGAACTCTAAATTAAACACGGTTTGTGCTAGCTCTTTGAAACTTGGCACAATAATGTAGTTCCAAGTTCTATTGCTATGGTTTGTGTCCTATTTAAGTAGCCCCAAGCAGAGACTGACGAGAATCACTTTCATTGAAAGGGGTTGCCAAGCTTCCAAAAAACTACGAGTTTCCTGAAATCTCAGCAAACTTTTTTTCACCCAATCTTGATGATACTTGCAGGTAATGATCAGTACACCAATCCCACTTGGCTCACCAAATTTTGTTCTTCTCAGTTAAACGGTTCCTTTGCAGGAACCGTTTTCATGATTAGGTTTCACTCTGTTTTCTCCTATATGGATACATGTAGTTGGTACTCTAAATCAAACACGGTTTGTGCTAGCTCTTTGAAACTTACCACAATAATGTAGTTCCGAGTTCTATCGCTATGGTTTGTGTCCTATTGAAGTAGCCCCAAGCAGAGACTGACGAGAATCACTTTCATTGAAAGGGGTTGACAAGCTTCCAAAACACTACGAGTTTCCTGAAATCTCAGAAACATTTTTCACCCAATCTTGATGATACTTGCAGGTAATGATCAGTACACCAATCCCACTTGGCTCACAAAATTTCGTTCTTCTCGGTTAAACCGTTTCCTTTGCAGGAACCGTTATCCTGTTTAGGTTTCACTCTGTTTTCTCCTATATGGATACATGTATTTGGAACTCTAAATCAAACACGGTTTGTGCTAGCTCTTTGAAACTTGGCACAATAATGTAGTTCCAAGTTTTATCTCTATGGTTTGTGTCCTATTGAAGTAGCCCCAAGCAGAGACTGACAAGAATCACTTACATTGAAAGGGGTTGCCAAGCTTCCAAAAAACTACGAGTTTCCTGAAATCTCAGCAAACTTTTTTTCACCCAATCTTGATGATACTTGCAGGTAATGATCAGTACACCAATCCCACTGGGCTCACCAAATTTCGTTCTTCTCAGTTAAACCGTTCCTTTGCAGGAACCGTTTTAATGTTTAGGTTTGACTCTGTTTTCTCCTATATGGATACATGTAGTTGGAACTCTAAATCAAACACGGTTTGTGCTAGCTCTTTGAAACTTGGCACAATAATGTAGTTCCAAGTTCTATCGCTATGGTTTGTTTCCTATTGAGGTAGCCCCAAGCAGAGACTGAAGAGAATCACTTTCATTGAAAGGGGTTGCCAAGCTTCCGAAAAACTACGAGTTTCCTGAAATCTCAGCAAACCTTTTTTCACCCAATCTTGATGATACTTGCAGGTAATGATCAGTACACCAATCCAACTGGGCTCACCAAATTTCGTTCTTCTCGGTTAAACCATTCATTTGTAGGAACCGTTTTCATGTTTAGGTTTCACTCTGTTTTCTCCTATATGGATACATGTAGTTGGAACTCTAAATCAAAGACGGTTTGTGCTAGCTCTTGAAACTTGGCACAATAATGTAGTTCCCAGTTTTATCGCTATGGTTTGTGTCCTATTGAAGTAGCCCCAAGCAGAGACTGACGAGAATCACTTTCATTGAAAGGGGATGCCAAGCTTCCGAAAAACTACGAGTTTCCTGAATTCTCAGCAAACCTTTTTTCACCCAATCTTGATGATACTTGCAGGTAATGAACAGTACACCAATCCCACTTGGCTCAAAAAATTTCGTTCTTCTAGGTGAATCCGTTCCTTTGCAGGAACCGTTTTCATGTTTAGGTTTCACTCTGTTTTCTCCTATATGGATACATGTAGTTGGAACTCTAAATTAAACACGGTTTGTGCTAGCTCTTTGAAACTTGGCACAATAATGTAGTTCCAAGTTCTATTGCTATGGTTTGTGTCCTATTTAAGTAGCCCCAAGCAGAGACTGACGAGAATCACTTTCATTGAAAGGGGTTGCCAAGCTTCCGAAAAACTACGAGTTTCCTGAAATCTCAGCAAACATTTTTTCACCCAATCTTGATGATACTTGCAGGTAATGATCAGTACACCAATCCCACTTGGCTCACCAAATTTCGTTCTTTTCGGTTAAACCGTTCCTTTTGTAGAAACTGTTTTAATGTTTAGGTTTCACTCTGTTTTCTCCTATATGGATATATGTAGTTGGAACTCTAAATCAAACACGGTTTGTGCTAGCTCTTTGAAACTTGGCACAAAAATGTAGTTCCAAGTTCTATCGCAATGGTTTGTGTCCTATTGAGGTAGCCCCAAGCAGAGACTGACGAGAATCACTTTCATTGAAAGGGGATGCCAAGCTTCCAAAAAACTACGAGTTTCCTGAAATCTCAGCAAACTTTTTTTCACCCAATCTTGATGATACTTGCAGGTAATGATCAGTACACCAATCCCACTTGTCTCACCAAATTTTGTTCTTCTCAGTTAAACGGTTCCTTTGCAGGAACCGTTTTCATGATTAGGTTTCACTCTGTTTTCTCCTATATGGATACATGTAGTTGGAACTCTAAATCAAACACGGTTTGTGCTAGCTCTTTGAAACTTACCACAATAATGTAGTTCCGAGTTCTATCACTATGGTTTGTGTCCTATTGTAGTAGCCCCAAGCAGAGACTGACGAGAATCACTTTCATTGAAAGGGGTTGACAAGCTTCCAAAACACTACGAGTTTCCTGAAATCTCAGGAAACATTTTTTCACCCAATCTTGATGATACTTGCAGGTAATGAACAGTACACCAATCCCACTTGGCTCACAAAATTTCGTTCTTCTCGGTTAAACCGTTCCTTTGCAGGAACCGTTATCCTGTTTAGGTTTCACTCTGTTTTCTCCTATATGGATACATGTATTTGGAACTCTAAATCAAACACGGTTTGTGCTAGCTCTTTGAAACTTGGCACAATAATGTAGTTCCAAGTTCTATCTCTATGGTTTGTGTCCTATTGAAGTAGCCCCAAGCAGAGACTGACGAGAATCACTTACATTGAAAGGGGTTGCCAAGCTTCCAAAAAACTACGAGTTTCCTGAAATCTCAGCAAACATTTTTGCACCCAATCTTGATGATACTTGCAGGTAATGATCAGTACACCAATCCAACTGGGCTCACCAAATTTCGTTCTTCTCGGTTAAACCGTTCATTTGTAGGAACCGTTTTCATGTTTAGGTTTCACTCTGTTTTCTCCTATATGGATACATGTAGTTGGAACTCTAAATCAAAGACGGTTTGTGCTAGCTCTTTGAAACTTGGACAATAATGTAGTTCCCAGTTTTATCGCTATGGTTTGTGTCCTATTGAAGTAGCCCCAAGCACAGACTGACGAGAATCACTTTCATTTAAAGGGGATGCCAAGCTTCCAAAGAACTACGAGTTTCCTGAAATCTCAGCAAACCTTTTTTGACCCAATCTTGATGATACTTGCAGGTAATGATCAGTACACCAATCCCACTTGGCTCAGCAAATTTCGTTCTTCTAGGTGAATCCGTTCCTTTGCAGGAACCGTTTTCATGTTTAGGTTTCACTCTGTTTTCTCCTATATGGATACATGTAGTTGGAACTCTAAATCAAACACGGTTTGTGCTAGCTCTTTGAAACTTGGCACAATAATGTAGTTCCAAGTTCTATCGCTATGGTTTGTGTCCTATTGAAGTAGCCCCAAGCAGAGACTGACGAGAATCACGTTGATTGAAAGGGGTTGCCAAGCTTCCAAAAAACTACGAGTTTCCTGAAATCTCAGCAAACATTTTTTCACTCAATCTTGATGAAACTTGCAGGTAATGATCAGTACACCAATCCCACTTGGCTCACCAAATTTTTTTCTTCTCGGTTATACCGTTCCTTTGCAGGAACCGTTTTCATGTTAAGGTTTCACTCTGGTTTTCTACTACATGGATACATGTATTTGGAACTCTAAATCAAACACGGTTTGTGCTAGCTCTTTGAAACGTGGCACAATAATGTATTTCCAAGTTCTATCGCTATGGTTTGTTTCCTATTGAGGTAGCCCCAAGCAGAGACTGACGAGTATCACTTTCATTGAAAGGGGTTGCCAAGCTTCCAAAAAACTACGAGTTTCCTGAAATCTCAGCAAACATTTTTTCACCCAATCATGATGATACTTGCAGGTAATGAACAGTACACCAATCCCACTTGGCTCAAAAAATTTCGTTCTTCTAGGTGAATCCGTTCCTTTGCAGGAACCGTTTTCCTGTTTAGGATTCACTCTGTTTTCTCCTATATGGATACATGTAGTTGGAACTCTAAATCAAACACGGTTTGTGCTAGCTCTTTGAAACTTGGCACAATAATGTAGTTCCAAGTTCTATCGCTATGGTTTGTGTCCTATTTAAGTAGCCCCAAGCAGAGACTGACGAGAATCACTTTCATTGAAAGGGGTTGCCAAGCTTCCAAAAAACTACGAGTTTCCTGAAATCTCAGCAAACTTTTTTTCACCCAATCTTGATGATACTTGCAGGTAATGATCAGTACACCAATCCCACTTGGCTCACCAAATTTTGTTCTTCTCAGTTAAACGGTTCCTTTGCAGGAACCGTTTTCATGATTAGGTTTCACTCTGTTTTCTCCTATATGGATACATGTAGTTGGTACTCTAAATCAAACACGGTTTGTGCTAGCTCTTTGAAACTTACCACAATAATGTAGTTCCGAGTTCTATCGCTATGGTTTGTGTCCTATTGAAGTAGCCCCAAGCAGAGACTGACGAGAATCACTTTCATTGAAAGGGGTTGACAAGCTTCCAAAACACTACGAGTTTCCTGAAATCTCAGGAAACATTTTTTCACCCAATCTTGATGATACTTGCAGGTAATGATCAGTACACCAATCCCACTTGGCTCACAAAATTTCGTTCTTCTCGGTTAAACCGTTCCTTTGCAGGAACCGTTATCCTGTTTAGGTTTCACTCTGTTTTCTCCTATATGGATACATGTATTTGGAACTCTAAATCAAACACGGTTTGTGCTAGCTCTTTGAAACTTGGCACAATAATGTAGTTCCAAGTTTTATCTCTATGGTTTGTGTCCTATTGAAGTAGCCCCAAGCAGAGACTGACAAGAATCACTTACATTGAAAGGGGTTGCCAAGCTTCCAAAAAACTACGAGTTTCCTGAAATCTCAGCAAACTTTTTTTCACCCAATCTTGATGATACTTGCAGGTAATGATCAGTACACCAATCCCACTGGGCTCACCAAATTTCGTTCTTCTCAGTTAAACCGTTCCTTTGCAGGAACCGTTTTAATGTTTAGGTTTGACTCTGTTTTCTCCTATATGGATACATGTAGTTGGAACTCTAAATCAAACACGGTTTGTGCTAGCTCTTTGAAACTTGGCACAATAATGTAGTTCCAAGTTCTATCGCTATGGTTTGTTTCCTATTGAGGTAGCCCCAAGCAGAGACTGAAGAGAATCACTTTCATTGAAAGGGGTTGCCAAGCTTCCGAAAAACTACGAGTTTCCTGAAATCTCAGCAAACCTTTTTTCACCCAATCTTGATGATACTTGCAGGTAATGATCAGTACACCAATCCAACTGGGCTCACCAAATTTCGTTCTTCTCGGTTAAACCATTCATTTGTAGGAACCGTTTTCATGTTTAGGTTTCACTCTGTTTTCTCCTATATGGATACATGTAGTTGGAACTCTAAATCAAAGACGGTTTGTGCTAGCTCTTGAAACTTGGCACAATAATGTAGTTCCCAGTTTTATCGCTATGGTTTGTGTCCTATTGAAGTAGCCCCAAGCAGAGACTGACGAGAATCACTTTCATTGAAAGGGGATGCCAAGCTTCCGAAAAACTACGAGTTTCCTGAATTCTCAGCAAACCTTTTTTCACCCAATCTTGATGATACTTGCAGGTAATGAACAGTACACCAATCCCACTTGGCTCAAAAAATTTCGTTCTTCTAGGTGAATCCGTTCCTTTGCAGGAACCGTTTTCATGTTTAGGTTTCACTCTGTTTTCTCCTATATGGATACATGTAGTTGGAACTCTAAATTAAACACGGTTTGTGCTAGCTCTTTGAAACTTGGCACAATAATGTAGTTCCAAGTTCTATTGCTATGGTTTGTGTCCTATTTAAGTAGCCCCAAGCAGAGACTGACGAGAATCACTTTCATTGAAAGGGGTTGCCAAGCTTCCGAAAAACTACGAGTTTCCTGAAATCTCAGCAAACATTTTTTCACCCAATCTTGATGATACTTGCAGGTAATGATCAGTACACCAATCCCACTTGGCTCACCAAATTTCGTTCTTTTCGGTTAAACCGTTCCTTTGTAGAAACTGTTTTAATGTTTAGGTTTCACTCTGTTTTCTCCTATATGGATATATGTAGTTGGAACTCTAAATCAAACACGGTTTGTGCTAGCTCTTTGAAACTTGGCACAAAAATGTAGTTCCAAGTTCTATCGCAATGGTTTGTGTCCTATTGAGGTAGCCCCAAGCAGAGACTGACGAGAATCACTTTCATTGAAAGGGGATGCCAAGCTTCCAAAAAACTACGAGTTTCCTGAAATCTCAGCAAACTTTTTTTCACCCAATCTTGATGATACTTGCAGGTAATGATCAGTACACCAATCCCACTTGTCTCACCAAATTTTGTTCTTCTCAGTTAAACGGTTCCTTTGCAGGAACCGTTTTCATGATTAGGTTTCACTCTGTTTTCTCCTATATGGATACATGTAGTTGGAACTCTAAATCAAACACGGTTTGTGCTAGCTCTTTGAAACTTACCACAATAATGTAGTTCCGAGTTCTATCACTATGGTTTGTGTCCTATTGTAGTAGCCCCAAGCAGAGACTGACGAGAATCACTTTCATTGAAAGGGGTTGACAAGCTTCCAAAACACTACGAGTTTCCTGAAATCTCAGGAAACATTTTTTCACCCAATCTTGATGATACTTGCAGGTAATGAACAGTACACCAATCCCACTTGGCTCACAAAATTTCGTTCTTCTCGGTTAAACCGTTCCTTTGCAGGAACCGTTATCCTGTTTAGGTTTCACTCTGTTTTCTCCTATATGGATACATGTATTTGGAACTCTAAATCAAACACGGTTTGTGCTAGCTCTTTGAAACTTGGCACAATAATGTAGTTCCAAGTTCTATCTCTATGGTTTGTGTCCTATTGAAGTAGCCCCAAGCAGAGACTGACGAGAATCACTTACATTGAAAGGGGTTGCCAAGCTTCCAAAAAACTACGAGTTTCCTGAAATCTCAGCAAACATTTTTGCACCCAATCTTGATGATACTTGCAGGTAATGATCAGTACACCAATCCAACTGGGCTCACCAAATTTCGTTCTTCTCGGTTAAACCGTTCATTTGTAGGAACCGTTTTCATGTTTAGGTTTCACTCTGTTTTCTCCTATATGGATACATGTAGTTGGAACTCTAAATCAAAGACGGTTTGTGCTAGCTCTTTGAAACTTGGACAATAATGTAGTTCCCAGTTTTATCGCTATGGTTTGTGTCCTATTGAAGTAGCCCCAAGCACAGACTGACGAGAATCACTTTCATTTAAAGGGGATGCCAAGCTTCCAAAGAACTACGAGTTTCCTGAAATCTCAGCAAACCTTTTTTGACCCAATCTTGATGATACTTGCAGGTAATGATCAGTACACCAATCCCACTTGGCTCAGCAAATTTCGTTCTTCTAGGTGAATCCGTTCCTTTGCAGGAACCGTTTTCATGTTTAGGTTTCACTCTGTTTTCTCCTATATGGATACATGTAGTTGGAACTCTAAATCAAACACGGTTTGTGCTAGCTCTTTGAAACTTGGCACAATAATGTAGTTCCAAGTTCTATCGCTATGGTTTGTGTCCTATTGAAGTAGCCCCAAGCAGAGACTGACGAGAATCACGTTGATTGAAAGGGGTTGCCAAGCTTCCAAAAAACTACGAGTTTCCTGAAATCTCAGCAAACATTTTTTCACTCAATCTTGATGAAACTTGCAGGTAATGATCAGTACACCAATCCCACTTGGCTCACCAAATTTTTTTCTTCTCGGTTATACCGTTCCTTTGCAGGAACCGTTTTCATGTTAAGGTTTCACTCTGTTTTCTACTACATGGATACATGTATTTGGAACTCTAAATCAAACACGGTTTGTGCTAGCTCTTTGAAACGTGGCACAATAATGTATTTCCAAGTTCTATCGCTATGGTTTGTTTCCTATTGAGGTAGCCCCAAGCAGAGACTGACGAGTATCACTTTCATTGAAAGGGGTTGCCAAGCTTCCAAAAAACTACGAGTTTCCTGAAATCTCAGCAAACATTTTTTCACCCAATCATGATGATACTTGCAGGTAATGAACAGTACACCAATCCCACTTGGCTCAAAAAATTTCGTTCTTCTAGGTGAATCCGTTCCTTTGCAGGAACCGTTTTCCTGTTTAGGATTCACTCTGTTTTCTCCTATAGGGATACATGTAGTTGGTACTCTAAATTAAACACGGTTTGTGCTAGCTCTTTGAAACTTGGCACAATAATGTAGTTCCAAGTTCTATGGCTATGGTTTGTGTCCTATTTAAGTAGCCCCAAGCAGAGACTGACGACAATCACTTTCATTGAAAGGGGTTGCCAAGCTTCCGAAAAACTACGAGTTTCCTGAAATCTCAGCAAACCTTTTTTCAACCAATCTTGATGATACTTGCAGGTAATGATCAGTACACCAGTCCCACTTGGCTCACAAAATTTCGTTCTTCTCGGTTAAACCGTTCCTTTGCAGGAACCGTTTTCCTGTTTAGGTTTCACTCTGTTTTCTCCTATATGGATACATGTAGTTGGAACTCTAAATCAAAAACGGTTTGTGCTAGCTCTTTGAAACTTGGCAAAATAATGTAGTTCCAAGTTCTATCGCTATGGTTTGTGTCCTATTGAGGTAGCCCCAAGCAGAGACTGACGAGTATCACTTTCATTGAAAGGGGTTGCCAAGCTTCCAAAAAACTACGAGTTTCCTGAAATCTCAGCAAACCTTTTTTGACCCAATCTTGATGATACTTGCAGGTAATGATCAGTACACCAATCCCACTTGGCTCAGCAAATTTCGTTCTTCTAGGTGAATCCGTTCCTTTGCAGGAACCGTTTTCATGTTTAGGTTTCACTCTGTTTTCTCCAATATGGATACATGTAGTTGGAACTCTAAATTAAACACGGTTTGTGCTAGCTCTTTGAAACTTGGCACAATAATGTAGTTCCAAGTTCTATGGCTATGGTTTGTGTCCTATTTAAGTAGCACCAAGCAGAGACTGACGAGAATCACTTTCATTGAAATGGGTTGCCAAGCTTCCGAAAAACTACGAGTTTCCTGAAATCTCAGCAAACCTTTTTTCACCCAATCTTGATGATACTTGCAGGTAATGATCAGTACACCAATCCCACTTGGCTCACCAAATTTCGTTCTTTTCGGTTAAACCGTTCCTTTGTAGAAACTGTTTTCATGTTTAGGTTTCACTCTGTTTTCTCCTATATGGATATATGTAGTTGGAACTCTAAATCAAACACGGTTTGTGCTAGCTCTTTGAAACTTGGCACAATAATGTAGTTCCAAGTTCTATCGCAATGGTTTGTGTCCTATTGAGGTAGCCCCAAGCAGAGACTGACGAGAATCACTTTCATTGAAAGGGGTTGCCAAGCTTCCAAAAAACTACGAGTTTCCTGAAATCTCAGCAAACTTTTTTTCACCCAATCTTGATGATACTTGCAGGTAATGATCAGTACACCAATCCCACTTGTCTCACCAAATTTTGTTCTTCTCAGTTAAACGGTTCCTTTGCAGGAACCGTTTTCATGATTAGGTTTCACTCTGTTTTCTCCTATATGAATACATGTAGTTGGAACTCTAAATCAAAGACGGTTTGTGCTAGCTCTTTGAAACTTGGCACAATAATGTAGTTCCCAGTTTTATCGCTATGGTTTGTGTCCTATTGAAGTAGCCCCAAGCAGAGACTGACAAGAATCACTTTCATTGAAAGGGGATGCCAAGCTTCCAAAAAACTACGAGTTTCCTGAAATCTCAGCAAACTTTTTTTCACCCAATCTTAATTATACTTGCAGGTAATGATCAGTACACCAATCCCACTTGGCTCACCAAATTTTGTTCTTCTCAGTTAAACGGTTCCTTTGCAGGAACCGTTTTCATGATTAGGTTTCACTCTGTTTTCTCCTATATGGATACATGTAGTTGGTACTCTAAATCAAACACGGTTTGTGCTAGCTCTTTGAAACTTACCACAATAATGTAGTTCCGAGTTCTATCGCTATGGTTTGTGTCCTATTGAAGTAGCCCGAAGCAGAGACTGACGAGTATCACTTTCATTGAAAGGGGTTGAGAAGCTTCCAAAAAACTCCGAGTTTCCTGAAATCTCAGCAACCATGTTTTCACCCAATCTTGATGATACTTGCAGGTAATGATCAGTACACCAATCCCACTTGGTTCACCAAATTTCGTTCTTTTCGGTTAAACCGTTCCTTTGCAGGAACCGTTTTCATGTTTAGGTTTCACTCTGTTTTCTCCTATATGGATACATGTAGTTGGAACTCTAAATCAAACACGGTTTGTGCTAGCTCTTTGAAACTTGGCACAATAATGTAGTTCCAAGTTCTATCGCTATGGTTTGTGTCCTATTGATGTAGCCCCAAGCAAAGACTGACGAGAATCACGTTGATTGAAAGGGCTTGCCAAGCTTCCAAAAAACTACGAGTTTCCTGAAATCTCAGCAAACATTTTTTCACTCAATCTTGATGAAACTTGCAGGTAATGATCAGTACACCAATCCCACTTGGCTCACCAAATTTTTTTCTTCTCAGTTAAACGGTTCCTTTGCAGGAACCGTTTTCATGTTAAGGTTTCACTCTGTTTTCTACTACATGGATACATGTATTTGGAACTCTAAATCAAACACGGTTTGTGCTAGCTCTTTGAAACTTGGCACAATAATGTAGTTCCAAGTTCTATCGCTATGGTTTGTTTCCTATTGAGGTAGCCCCAAGCAGAGACTGACGAGTATCACTTTCATTGAAAGGGGTTGCCAAGCTTCCAAAAAACTACGAGTTTCCTGAAATCTCAGCAAACATTTTTTCACCCAATCTTGATGATACTTGCAGGTAATGAACAGTACACCAATCCCACTTGGCTCAAAAAATTTCGTTCTTCTAGGTGAATCCGTTCCTTTGCAGGAACCGTTTTCCTGTTTAGGATTCACTCTGTTTTCTCCTATAGGGATACATGTAGTTGGAACTCTAAATTAAACACGGTTTGTGCTAGCTCTTTGAAACTTGGCACAATAATGTAGTTCCAAGTTCTATGGCTATGGTTTGTGTCCTATTTAAGTAGCCCCAAGCAGAGACTGACGACAATCACTTTCATTGAAAGGGGTTGCCAAGCTTCCGAAAAACTACGAGTTTCCTGAAATCTCAGCAAACATTTTTTCACCCAATCTTGATGATACTTGCAGGTAATGATCAGTACACCAATCCCACTTGGCTCACAAAATTTCGTTCTTCTCGGTTAAACCGTTCCTTTGCAGGAACCGTTTTCCTGTTTAGGTTTCACTCTGTTTTCTCCTATATGGATACATGTAGTTGGAACTCTAAATCAAAAACGGTTTGTGCTAGCTCTTTGAAACTTGGCACAATAATGTAGTTCCAAGTTCTATCGCTATGGTTTGTGTCCTATTGAGGTAGCCCCAAGCAGAGACTGACGAGTATCACTTTCATTGAAAGGGGTTGCCAAGCTTCCAAAAAACTACGAGTTTCCTGAAATCTCAGCAAACCTTTTTTGACCCAATCTTGATGATACTTGCAGATAATGATCAGTACACCAATCCCACTTGGCTCAGCAAATTTCGTTCTTCTAGGTGAATCCGTTCCTTTGCAGGAACCGTTTTCATGTTTAGGTTTCACTCTGTTTTCTCCTATATGGATACATGTAGTTGGAACTCTAAATTAAACACGGTTTGTGCTAGCTCTTTGAAACTTGGCACAATAATGTAGTTCCAAGTTCTATGGCTATGGTTTGTGTCCTATTTAAGTAGCCCCAAGCAGAGACTGACGAGAATCACTTTCATTGAAAGGGGTTGCCAAGCTTCCGAAAAACTACGAGTTTCCTGAAATCTCAGCAAACCTTTATTCACCCAATCTTGATGATACTTGCAGGTAATGATCAGTACACCAATCCCACTTGGCTCACCAAATTTCGTTCTTTTCGGTTAAACCGTTCCTTTGTAGAAACTGTTTTCATGTTTAGGTTTCACTCTGTTTTCTCCTATATGGATATATGTAGTTGGAACTCTAAATCAAACACGGTTTGTGCTAGCTCTTTGAAACTTGGCACAATAATGTAGTTCCAAGTTCTATCGCAATGGTTTGTGTCCTATTGAGGTAGCCCCAAGCAGAGACTGACGAGAATCACTTTCATTGAAAGGGGTTGCCAAGCTTCCAAAAAACTACGAGTTTCCTGAAATCTCAGCAAACTTTTTTTCACCCAATCTTGATGATACTTGCAGGTAATGATCAGTACACCAATCCCACTTGTCTCACCAAATTTTGTTCTTCTCAGTTAAACGGTTCCTTTGCAGGAACCGTTTTCATGATTAGGTTTCACTCTGTTTTCTCCTATATGAATACATGTAGTTGGAACTCTAAATCAAAGACGGTTTGTGCTAGCTCTTTGAAACTTGGCACAATAATGTAGTTCCCAGTTTTATCGCTATGGTTTGTGTCCTATTGAAGTAGCCCCAAGCAGAGACTGACAAGAATCACTTTCATTGAAAGGGGATGCCAAGCTTCCAAAGAACTACGAGTTTCCTGAAATCTCAGCAACCATATTTTCACCCCAATATTGATGATACTTGCAGGTAATGATCAGTACACCAATCCCACTTGGTTCACCAAATTTCGTTCTTTTCGGTTACACCGTTCCTTTGCAGGAACCGTTTTCATGATTAGGTTTCACTCTGTTATCTCCTATATGGATACATGTAGTTGGAACTCTAAATCAAACACGGTTTGTGCTAGCTCTTTGAAACTTGGCACAATAATGTAGTTCCAAGTTCTATCGCTATGGTTTGTGTCCTATTGAAATAGCCCCAAGCAGAGACTGACGAGAATCACTTTCATTGAAAGGGGTTGCCAAGCTTCCAAAAAACTACGAGTTTCCTGAAATCACAGCAAACATTTTTTCACTCAATCTTGATGATACTTGCAGGTAATGATCAGTACACCAATCCCACTTGGCTCACCAAATTTCGTTATTCTCGGTTATACCGTTCCTTTGCAGGAACCGTTTTCATGTTTAGGTTTCACTCTGTTTTCTCCTATATGGATACATGTAGTTGGAACTCTAAATCAAACACGGTTTGTGCTACCTCTTTGAAACTTGGCACAATAATGTAGTTCCAAGTTTTATCTCTATGGTTTGTGTCCTATTGAAGTAGCCCCAAGCAGAGACTGACAAGAATCACTTACATTGAAAGGGGTTGCCAAGCTTCCAAAAAACTACGAGTTTCCTGAAATCTCAGCAAACTTTTTTTCACCCAATCTTGATGATACTTGCAGGTAATGATCAGTACACCAATCCCACTGGGCTCACCAAATTTCGTTCTTCTCAGTTAAACCGTTCCTTTGCAGGAACCGTTTTAATGTTTAGGTTTGACTCTGTTTTCTCCTATATGGATACATGTAGTTGGAACTCTAAATCAAACACGGTTTGTGCTAGCTCTTTGAAACTTGGCACAATAATGTAGTTCCAAGTTCTATCGCTATGGTTTGTTTCCTATTGAGGTAGCCCCAAGCAGAGACTGAAGAGAATCCCTTTCATTGAAAGGGGTTGCAAAGCTTCCAAAAACTACGAGTTTCCTGAAATCTCAGCAAACCTTTTTTCACCCAATCTTGATGATACTTGCAGGTAATGAACAGTACACCAATCCCACTTGGCTCAAAAAATTTCGTTCTTCTAGGTGAATCCGTTCCTTTGCAGGAACCGTTTTCATGTTTAGGTTTCACTCTGTTTTCTCCTATATGGATACATGTAGTTGGAACTCTAAATTAAACACGGCTTGTGCTAGCTCTTTGAAACTTGGCACAATAATGTAGTTCCAAGTTCTATTGCTATGGTTTGTGTCCTATTTAAGTAGCCCCAAGCAGAGACTGACGAGAATCACTTTCATTGAAAGGGGTTGCCAAGCTTCCGAAAAACTACGAGTTTCCTGAAATCTCAGCAAACCTTTTTTCACCCAATCTTGATGATACTTGCAGGTAATGATCAGTACACCAATCCCACTTGGCTCACCAAATTTCGTTCTTTTCGGTTAACCGTTCCTTTGTAGAAACTGTTTTCATGTTTAGGTTTCACTCTGTTTTCTCCTATATGGATATATGTAGTTGGAACTCTAAATCAAACACGGTTTGTGCTAGCTCTTTGAAACATGGCACAATAATGTAGTTCCCAGTTTTATCGCTATGGTTTGTGTCCTATTGAAGTAGCCCCAAGCAGAGACTGACGAGAATCACTTTCATTGAAAGGGGTTGCCAAGCTTCCAAAAAACTACGAGTTTCCTGAAATCTCAGCAAACATTTTTTCACCCAATCTTGATGATACTTGCAGGTAATGATCAGTACACCAATCCAACTGGGCTCACCAAATTTCGTTCTTCTCGGTTAAACCGTTCATTTGTAGGAACCGTTTTCATGTTTAGGTTTCACTCTGTTTTCTCCTATATGGATACATGTAGTTGGAACTCTAAATCAAAGACGGTTTGTGCTAGCTCTTGAAACTTGGCACAATAATGTAGTTCCCAGTTTTATCGCTATGGTTTGTGTCCTATTGAAGTAGCCCCAAGCAGAGACTGACGAGAATCACTTTCATTGAAAGGGGATGCCAAGCTTCCGAAAAACTACGAGTTTCCTGAATTCTCAGCAAACCTTTTTTCACCCAATCTTGATGATACTTGCAGGTAATGAACAGTACACCAATCCCACTTGGCTCAAAAAATTTCGTTCTTCTAGGTGAATCCGTTCCTTTGCAGGAACCGTTTTCATGTTTAGGTTTCACTCTGTTTTCTCCTATATGGATACATGTAGTTGGAACTCTAAATTAAACACGGTTTGTGCTAGCTCTTTGAAACTTGGCACAATAATGTAGTTCCAAGTTCTATTGCTATGGTTTGTGTCCTATTTAAGTAGCCCCAAGCAGAGACTGACGAGAATCACTTTCATTGAAAGGGGTTGCCAAGCTTCCGAAAAACTACGAGTTTCCTGAAATCTCAGCAAACCTTTTTTCACCCAATCTTGATGATACTTGCAGGTAATGATCAGTACACCAATCCCACTTGGCTCACCAAATTTCGTTCTTTTCGGTTAAACCGTTCCTTTTGTAGAAACTGTTTTAATGTTTAGGTTTCACTCTGTTTTCTCCTATATGGATATATGTAGTTGGAACTCTAAATCAAACACGGTTTGTGCTAGCTCTTTGAAACTTGGCACAAAAATGTAGTTCCAAGTTCTATCGCAATGGTTTGTGTCCTATTGAGGTAGCCCCAAGCAGAGACTGACGAGAATCACTTTCATTGAAAGGGGATGCCAAGCTTCCAAAAAACTACGAGTTTCCTGAAATCTCAGCAAACTTTTTTTCACCCAATCTTGATGATACTTGCAGGTAATGATCAGTACACCAATCCCACTTGTCTCACCAAATTTTGTTCTTCTCAGTTAAACGGTTCCTTTGCAGGAACCGTTTTCATGATTAGGTTTCACTCTGTTTTCTCCTATATGGATACATGTAGTTGGAACTCTAAATCAAACACGGTTTGTGCTAGCTCTTTGAAACTTACCACAATAATGTCGTTCCGAGTTCTATCACTATGGTTTGTGTCCTATTGTAGTTGCCCCAAGCAGAGACTGACGAGAATCACTTTCATTGAAAGGGGTTGACAAGCTTCCAAAACACTACGAGTTTCCTGAAATCTCAGGAAACATTTTTTCACCCAATCTTGATGATACTTGCAGGTAATGAACAGTACACCAATCCCACTTGGCTCACAAAATTTCGTTCTTCTCGGTTAAACCGTTCCTTTGCAGGAACCGTTATCCTGTTTAGGTTTCACTCTGTTTTCTCCTATATGGATACATGTATTTGGAACTCTAAATCAAACACGGTTTGTGCTAGCTCTTTGAAACTTGGCACAATAATGTAGTTCCAAGTTCTATCTCTATGGTTTGTGTCCTATTGAAGTAGCCCCAAGCAGAGACTGACGAGAATCACTTACATTGAAAGGGGTTGCCAAGCTTCCAAAAAACTACGAGTTTCCTGAAATCTCAGCAAACATTTTTGCACCCAATCTTGATGATACTTGCAGGTAATGATCAGTACACCAATCCAACTGGGCTCACCAAATTTCGTTCTTCTCGGTTAAACCGTTCATTTGTAGGAACCGTTTTCATGTTTAGGTTTCACTCTGTTTTCTCCTATATGGATACATGTAGTTGGAACTCTAAATCAAAGACGGTTTGTGCTAGCTCTTTGAAACTTGGCACAATAATGTAGTTCCCAGTTTTATCGCTATGGTTTGTGTCCTATTGAAGTAGCCCCAAGCACAGACTGACGAGAATCACTTTCATTTAAAGGGATGCCCAAGCTTCCAAAGAACTACGAGTTTCCTGAAATCTCAGCAAACCTTTTTTGACCCAATCTTGATGATACTTGCAGGTAATGATCAGTACACCAATCCCACTTTGCTCACCAAATTTCGTTCTTCTCGGTTAAACCGTTCCTTTGCAGGAACCGTTTTCATGTTTAGGTTTCACTCTGTTTTCTCCGATATGGATACATGTAGTTGGAACTCTAAATCAAACACGGTTTGTGCTAGCTCTTTGAAACTTGGCACAATAATGTAGTTCCAAGTTCTATCGCTATGGTTTGTGTCCTATTGAAGTAGCCCCAAGCAGAGACTGACGAGAATCACGTTGATTGAAAGGGGTTGCCAAGCTTCCAAAAAACTACGAGTTTCCTGAAATCTCAGCAAACATTTTTTCACTCAATCTTGATGAAACTTGCAGGTAATGATCAGTACACCAATCCCACTTGGTTCACCAAATTTCGTTCTTTTCGGTTATACCGTTCCTTTGCAGGAACCGTTTTCATGTTAAGGTTTCTTTCTACTACATGGATACATGTATTTGGAACTCTAAATCAAACACGGTTTGTGCTAGCTCTTTGAAACTTGGCACAATAATGTATTTCCAAGTTCTATCGCTATGGTTTGTTTCCTATTGAGGTAGCCCCAAGCAGAGACTGACGAGTATCACTTTCATTGAAAGGGGTTGCCAAGCTTCCAAAAAACTACGAGTTTCCTGAAATCTCAGCAAACATTTTTTCACCCAATCTTGATGATACTTGCAGGTAATGAACAGTACACCAATCCCACTTGGCTCAAAAATTTCGTTCTTCTAGGTGAATCCGTTCCTTTGCAGGAACCGTTTTCCTGTTTAGGATTCACTCTGTTTTCTCCTATAGGGATACATGTAGTTGGAACTCTAAATTAAACACGGTTTGTGCTAGCTCTTTGAAACTTGGCACAATAATGTAGTTCCAAGTTCTATGGCTATGGTTTGTGTCCTATTTAAGTAGCCCCAAGCAGAGACTGACGACAATCACTTTCATTGAAAGGGGTTGCCAAGCTTCCGAAAACTACGAGTTTCCTGAAATCTCAGCAAACCTTTTTTGACCCGAATCTTGATGATACTTGCAGGTAATGATCAGTACACCAATCCCACTTGGCTCAGCAAATTTCGTTCTTCTAGGTGAATCCGTTCCTTTGCAGGAACCGTTTTCATGTTTAGGTTTCACTCTGTTTTCTCCAATATGGATACATGTAGTTGGAACTCTAAATTAAACACGGTTTGTGCTAGCTCTTTGAAACTTGGCACAATAATGTAGTTCCAAGTTCTATGGCTATGGTTTGTGTCCTATTTAAGTAGCACCAAGCAGAGACTGACGAGAATCACTTTCATTGAAAGGGGTTGAGAAGCTTCCAAAAAACTACGAGATTCCTGAAATCTCAGCAACCATATTTTCACCCAATCTTGATGATAATTGCAGGTAATGATCAGTACACCAATCCCACTTGGTTCACCAAATTTCGTTCTTTTCGGTTAAACCGTTCCTTTGCAGGAACCGTTTTCATGTTTAGGTTTCACTCTGTTTTCTCCTATATGGATATATATCGTTGGAACTCTAAATCAAAAACGGTTTGTGCTAGCTCTTTGAAACTTGGCAAAATAATGTAGTTCCAAGTTCTATCGCAATGGTTTGTGTCCTATTGAGGTAGCCCCAAGCAGAGACTGACGAGAATCACTTTCATTGAAAGGGGTTGGCAAGCTTCCAAAAAACTACGAGTTTCCTGAAATCTCAGCAAACTTTTTTTCACCCAATCTTGATGATACTTGCAGGTAATGATCAGTACACCAATCCCACTTGTCTCACCATATTTTGTTCTTCTCAGTTAAACGGTTCCTTTGCAGGAACCGTTTTCATGATTAGGTTTCACTCTGTTTTCTCCTATATGAATACATGTAGTTTGAACTCTAAATCAAAGACGGTTTGTGCTAGCTCTTTGAAACTTGGCACAATAATGTAGTTCCCAGTTTTATCGCTATGGTTTGTGTCCTATTGAAGTAGCCCCAAGCAGAGACTGACAAGAATCACTTTCATTGAAAGGGGATGCCAAGCTTCCAAAAAACTACGAGTTTCCTGAAATCTCAGCAAACTTTTTTTCACCCAATCTTAATTATACTTGCAGGTAATGATCAGTACACCAATCCCACTTGGCTCACCAAATTTTGTTCTTCTCAGTTAAACGGTTCCTTTGCAGGAACCGTTTTCATGATTAGGTTTCACTCTGTTTTCTCCTATATGGATACATGTAGTTGGTACTCTAAATCAAACACGGTTTGTGCTAGCTCTTTGAAACTTACCACAATAATGTAGTTCCGAGTTCTATCGCTGTGGTTTGTGTCATATTGAAGTAGCCCGAAGCAGAGACTGACGAGTATCACTTTCATTGAAAGGGGTTGAGAAGCTTCCAAAAAACTCCGAGTTTCCTGAAATCTCAGCAACCATGTTTTCACCCAATCTTGATGATACTTGCAGGTAATGATCAGTACACCAATCCCACTTGGTTCACCAAATTTCGTTCTTTTCGGTTAAACCGTTCCTTTGCAGGAACCGTTTTCATGTTTAGGTTTCACTCTGTTTTCTCCTATATGGATACATGTAGTTGGAACTCTAAATCAAACACGGTTTGTGCTAGCTCTTTGAAACTTGGCACAATAATGTAGTTCCAAGTTCCATCGCTATGGTTTGTGTCCTATTGATGTAGCCCCAAGCAAAGACTGACGAGAATCACGTTGATTGAAAGGGGTTGCCAAGCTTCCAAAAAACTACGAGTTTCCTGAAATCTCAGCAAACATTTTTTCATCAATCTTGATGAAACTTGCAGGTAATGATCAGTACACCAATCCCACTTGGCTAACCAAATTTTTTTCTTCTCGGTTATACCGTTCCTTTGCAGGAACCGTTTTCATGTTAAGGTTTCACTCTGTTTTCTACTACATGGATACATGTATTTGGAACTCTAAATCAAACACGGTTTGTGCTAGCTCTTTGAAACTTGGCACAATAATGTAGTTCCAAGTTCTATCGCTATGGTTTGTTTCCTATTGAGGTAGCCCCAAGCAGAGACTGACGAGTATCACTTTCATTGAAAGGGGTTGCCAAGCTTCCAAAAAACTACGAGTTTCCTGAAATCTCAGCAAACAATTTTTCACCCAATCTTGATGATACTTGCTGGTAATGAACAGTACACCAATCCCACTTGGCTCAAAAAATTTCGTTCTTCTAGGTGAATCCGTTCCTTTGCAGGAACCGTTTTCCTGTTTAGGATTCACTCTGTTTTCTCCTATAGGGATACATGTAGTTGGAACTCTAAATTAAACACGGTTTGTGCTAGCTCTTTGAAACTTGGCACAATAATGTAGTTCCAAGTTCTATGGCTATGGTTTGTGTCCTATTTAAGTAGCCCCAAGCAGAGACTGACGACAATCACTTTCATTGAAAGGGGTTGCCAAGCTTCCGAAAAACTACGAGTTTCCTGAAATCTCAGCAAACCTTTTTTCAACCAATCTTGATGATACTTGCAGGTAATGATCAGTACACCAATCCCACTTGGCTCACAAAATTTCGTTCTTCTCGGTTAAACCGTTCCTTTGCAGGAACCGTTTTCCTGTTTAGGTTTCACTCTGTTTTCTCCTATATGGATACATGTAGTTGGAACTCTAAATCAAAAACGGTTTGTGCTAGCTCTTTGAAACTTGGCAAAATAATGTAGTTCCAAGTTCTATCGCTATGGTTTGTGTCCTATTGAGGTAGCCCCAAGCAGAGACTGACGAGTATCACTTTCATTGAAAGGGGTTGCCAAGCTTCCAAAAAACTACGAGTTTCCTGAAATCTCAGCAAACCTTTTTTGACCCAATCTTGATGATACTTGCAGGTAATGATCAGTACACCAATCCCACTTGGCTCAGCAAATTTCGTTCTTCTAGGTGAATCCGTTCCTTTGCAGGAACCGTTTTCATGTTTAGGTTTCACTCTGTTTTCTCCTATATGGATACATGTAGTTGGAACTCTAAATTAAACACGGTTTGTGCTAGCTCTTTGAAACTTGGCACAATAATGTAGTTCCAAGTTCTATGGCTATGGTTTGTGTCCTATTTAAGTAGCCCCAAGCAGAGACTGACGAGAATCACTTTCATTGAAAGGGGTTGCCAAGCTTCCGAAAAACTACGAGTTTCCTGAAATCTCAGCAAACCTTTATTCACCCAATCTTGATGATACTTGCAGGTAATGATCAGTACACCAATCCCACTTGGCTCACCAAATTTCGTTCTTTTCGGTTAAACCGTTCCTTTGTAGAAACTGTTTTCATGTTTAGGTTTCACTCTGTTTTCTCCTATATGGATATATGTAGTTGGAACTCTAAATCAAACACGGTTTGTGCTAGCTCTTTGAAACTTGGCACAATAATGTAGTTCCAAGTTCTATCGCAATGGTTTGTGTCCTATTGAGGTAGCCCCAAGCAGAGACTGACGAGAATCACTTTCATTGAAAGGGGTTGCCAAGCTTCCAAAAAACTACGAGTTTCCTGAAATCTCAGCAAACTTTTTTTCACCCAATCTTGATGATACTTGCAGGTAATGATCAGTACACCAATCCCACTTGTCTCACCAAATTTTGTTCTTCTCAGTTAAACGGTTCCTTTGCAGGAACCGTTTTCATGATTAGGTTTCACTCTGTTTTCTCCTATATGAATACATGTAGTTGGAACTCTAAATCAAAGACGGTTTGTGCTAGCTCTTTGAAACTTGGCACAATAATGTAGTTCCCAGTTTTATCGCTATGGTTTGTGTCCTATTGAAGTAGCCCCAAGCAGAGACTGACAAGAATCACTTTCATTGAAAGGGGATGCCAAGCTTCCAAAGAACTACGAGTTTCCTGAAATCTCAGCAACCATATTTTCACCCAATATTGATGATACTTGCAGGTAATGATCAGTACACCAATCCCACTTGGTTCACCAAATTTCGTTCTTTTCGGTTACACCGTTCCTTTGCAGGAACCGTTTTCATGATTAGGTTTCACTCTGTTATCTCCTATATGGATACATGTAGTTGGAACTCTAAATCAAACACGGTTTGTGCTAGCTCTTTGAAACTTGGCACATTAATGTAGTTCCAAGTTCTATCGCTATGGTTTGTGTCCTATTGAAGTAGCCCCAAGCAGAGACTGACGAGAATCACTTTCATTGAAAGGGGTTGCCAAGCTTCCAAAAAACTACGAGTTTCCTGAAATCTCAGCAAACTTTTTTTCACCCAATCTTGATGATACTTGCAGGTAATGATCAGTGCACCAATCCCACTGGGCTCACCAAATTTCGTTCTTCTCAGTTAAACCGTTCCTTTGCAGGAACCGTTTTAATGTTTAGGTTTCACTCTGTTTTCTCCTATATGGATACATGTAGTTGGAACTCTAAATCAAACACAGTTTGTGCTAGCTCTTTGAAACTTGGCACAATAATGTAGTTCCAAGTTCTATCGCTATGGTTTGTTTCCTATTGAGGTAGCCCCAAGCAGAGACTGAAGAGAATCACTTTCATTGAAAGGGGTTGCC
This sequence comes from Urocitellus parryii, assembly GCF_045843805.1. Lineage (NCBI taxonomy): Eukaryota > Metazoa > Chordata > Mammalia > Rodentia > Sciuridae > Urocitellus > Urocitellus parryii. Next base: position 90,578 of record NW_027552378.1, read on the forward strand.
AAGCTTCCAAAAAACTACGAGTTTCCTGAAATCTCAGCAAACCTTTTTTCACCCAATCTTGATGATACTTGCAGGTAATGAACAGTACACCAATCCCACTTGGCTCAAAAAATTTCGTTCTTCTAGGTGAATCCGTTCCTTTGCAGGAACCGTTTTCATGTTTAGGTTTCACTCTGTTTTCTCCTATATGGATACATGTAGTTGGAACTCTAAATTAAACACGGTTTGTGCTAGCTCTTTGAAACTTGGCACAATAATGTAGTTCCAAGTTCTATTGCTATGGTTTGTGTCCTATTTAAGTAGCCCCAAGCAGAGACTGACGAGAATCACTTTCATTGAAATGGGTTGCCAAGCTTCCGAAAAACTACGAGTTTCCTGAAATCTCAGCAAACCTTTTTTCACCCAATCTTGATGATACTTGCAGGTAATGATCAGTACACCAATCTCAGTGGGCTCACCAAATTTCGTTCTTTTCGGTTAAACCGTTCCTTTTGTAGAAACTGTTTTCATGTTTAGGTTTCACTCTGTTTTCTCCTATATGGATATATGTAGTTGGAACTCTAAATCAAACACGGTTTGTGCTTGCTCTTTGAAACTTGGCACAATAATGTAGTTCCAAGTTCTATCGCAATGGTTTGTGTCCTATTGAGGTAGCCCCAAGCAGAGACTGACGAGAATCACTTTCATTGAAAGGGGTTGCCAAGCTTCCAAAAAACTACGAGTTTCCTGAAATCTCAGCAAACTTTTTTTCACCCAATCTTGATGATAGTTGCAGGTAATGATCAGTACACCAATCCCACTTGTCTCACCAAATTTTGTTCTTCTCAGTTAAACGGTTCCTTTGCAGGAACCGTTTTCATGATTAGGTTTCACTCTGTTTTCTCCTATATGGATATATGTAGTTGGAACTCTAAATCAATCACGGTTTGTGCTAGCTCTTTGAAACTTACCACAATAATGTAGTTCCGAGTTCTATCACTATGGTTTGTGTCCTATTGAAGTAGCCCCAAGCAGAGACTGACGAGAATCACTTTCATTGAAAGGGGTTGCTAAGCTTCCAAAAATCTACGAGTTTCCTGAAATCTCAGCAAACATTTTTTCACCCAATCTTGATGATACTTGCAGGTAATGATCAGTACACCAATCCCACTGGGCTCACCAAATTTCCTTCTTCTCAGTTAAACCGTTCTTTGCAGGAACCGTTTTAATGTTTAGGTTTCACTCTGTTTTCTCCTATATGGATACATGTAGTTGGAACTCTAAATCAAACAAGGTTTTTGCTAGCTCTTTCAAACTTACCACAATAATGTAGTTCCAATTTCTATCGCTATGGTTTGTGTGCTATTGAAGTAGCCCCAAGCAGAGACTGACGAGAATCACTTTCATTGAAAGGGGTTGCCAAGCTTCCAAAAAACTACGAGTTTCCTGAAATCTCAGCAAACATTTTTTCACCCAATCTTGATGATACTTGCAGGTAATGATCAGTACACCAATCCCACTTGGCTCACCAAATTTCGTTCTTTTCGGTTAAACCGTTCCTTTGCAGAAACTGTTTTCATGTTTAGGTTTCACTCTGTTTTCTCCTATATGGATATATGTAGTTGGAACTCTAAATCAAACACGGTTTGTGCTAGCTCTTTGAAACTTGACACAATAATGTAGTTCCAAGTTCTATCGCTATGTTTTGTGTCCTATTGAGGTAGCCCCAAGCAGAGACTGACGAGAATCACTTTCATTGAAAGGGGTTGCCAAGCTTCCAAAAAACTACGAGTTTCCTGAAATCTCAGCAAACTTTTTTTCACCCAATCTTGATGATACTTGCAGGTAATGATCAGTACACCAATCCCACTTGGCTCACCAAATTTTGTTCTTCTCAGTTAAACGGTTCCTTTGCAGGAACCGTTTTCATTATTAGGTTTCACTCTGTTTTCTCCTATATGGATACATGTAGTTGGAACTCTAAATCAAACACGGTTTGTGCTAGCTCTTTGAAACTTGGCACAATAATGTAGTTCCAAGTTTTATCGCTATGGTTTGTGTCCTATTGAAGTAGCCCCAAGCAGAGACTGACGAGAATCACGTTGATTGAAAGGGGTTGCCAAGCTTCCAAAAACTACGAGTTTCCTGAAATCTCAGCAAACATTTTTTCACCCAATCTTGATGAAACTTGCAGGTAATGATCAGTACACCAATCCCACTTGGCTCACCAAATTTTTTTCTTCTCGGTTATACCGTTCCTTTGCAGGAACCGTTTTCATGTTAAGGTTTCACTCTGTTTTCTACTACATGGATACATGTATTTGGAACTCTAAATCAAACACGGTTTGTGCTAGCTCTTTGAAACTTGGCACAATAATGTAGTTCCAAGTTCTATCGCTATGGTTTGTTTCCTATTGAGGTAGCCCCAAGCAGAGACTGACGAGTATCACTTTCATTGAAAGGGGTTGCCAAGCTTCCAAAAACTACGAGTTTCCTGAAATCTCAGCAAACATTTTTTCACCCAATCTTGATGATACTTGCAGGTAATGAACAGTACACCAATCCCACTTGGCTCAAAAAATTTCGTTCTTCTAGGTGAATCCGTTCCTTTGCAGGAACCGTTTTCCTGTTTAGGATTCACTCTGTTTTCTCCTATAGGGATACATGTAGTTTGAACTCTAAATTAAACACGGTTTGTGCTAGCTCTTTGAAACTTGGCACAATAATGTAGTTCCAAGTTCTATGGCTATGGTTTGTGTCCTATTTAAGTAGCCCCAAGCAGAGACTGACGACAATCACTTTCATTGAAAGGGGTTGCCAAGCTTCCGAAAAACTACGAGTTTCCTGAAATCTCAGCAAACCTTTTTTCAACCAATCTTGATGATACTTGCAGGTAATGATCAGTACACCAATCCCACTTGGCTCACAAAATTTCGTTCTTCTCGGTTAAACCGTTCCTTTGCAGGAACCGTTTTCCTGTTTAGGTTTCACTCTGTTTTCTCCTATATGGATACATGTAGTTGGAACTCTAAATCAAAAACGGTTTATGCTAGCTCTTTGAAACTTGGCACAATAATGTAGTTCCAAGTTCTATCGCTATGGTTTGTGTCCTATTGAGGTAGCCCCAAGCAGAGACTGACGAGTATCACTTTCATTGAAAGGGGTTGCCAAGCTTCCTAAAAACTACGAGTTTCCTGAAATCTCAGCAAACCTTTTTTGACCCAATCTTGATGATACTTGCAGGTAATGATCAGTACACCAATCCCACTTGGCTCAGCAGATTTCGTTCTTCTAGGTGAATCCGTTCCTTTGCAGGAACCGTTTTCATGTTTAGGTTTCACTCTGTTTTCTCCTATATGGATACATGTAGTTGGAACTCTAAATTAAACACGGTTTGTGCTAGCTCTTTGAAACTTGGCACAATAATGTAGTTCCAAGTTCTATGGCTATGGTTTGTGTCCTATTTAAGTAGCCCCAAGCAGAGACTGACGAGAATCACTTTCATTGAAAGGGGTTGCCAAGCTTCCGAAAAACTACGAGTTTCCAGAAATCTCAGCAAACCTTTTTTCACCCAATCTTGATGATACTTGCAGGTAATGATCAGTACACCAATCCCACTTGGCTCACCAAATTTCGTTCTTTTCGGTTAAACCGTTCCTTTGTAGAAACTGTTTTCATGTTTAGGTTTCACTCTGTTTTCTCCTATATGGATATATGTAGTTGGAACTCTAAATCAAACACGGTTTGTGCTAGCTCTTTGAAACTTGGCACAATAATGTAGTTCCAAGTTCTATCGCAATGGTTTGTGTCCTATTGAGGTAGCCCCAAGCAGAGACTGACGAGAATCACTTTCATTGAAAGGGGTTGCCAAGCTTCCAAAAAACTACGAGTTTCCTGAAATCTCAGCAAACTTTTTTTCACCCAATCTTGATGATACTTGCAGGTAATGATCAGTACACCAATCCCACTTGTCTCACCAAATTTTGTTCTTCTCAGTTAAACGGTTCCTTTGCAGGAACCGTTTTCATGATTAGGTTTCACTCTGTTTTCTCCTATATGAATACATGTAGTTGGAACTCTAAATCAAAGACTGTTTGTGCTAGCTCTTTGAAACTTGGCACAATAATGTAGTTCCCAGTTTTATCGCTATGGTTTGTGTCCTATTGAAGTAGCCCCAAGCAGAGACTGACAAGAATCACTTTCATTGAAAGGGGATGCCAAGCTTCCAAAGAACTACGAGTTTCCTGAAATCTCAGCAACCATATTTTCACCCAATCTTGATGATACTTGCAGGTAATGATCAGTACACCAATCCCACTTGGTTCACCAAATTTCGTTCTTTTCGGTTACACCGTTCCTTTGCAGGAACCGTTTTCATGATTAGGTTTCACTCTGTTATCTCCTATATGGATACATGTAGTTGGAACTCTAAATCAAACACGGTTTGTGCTAGCTCTTTGAAACTTGGCACAATAATGTAGTTCCAAGTTCTATCGCTATGGTTTGTGTCCTATTGAAGTAGCCCCAAGCAGAGACTGACGAGAATCACTTTCATTGAAAGGGGTTGCCAAGCTTCCAAAAAACTACGAGTTTCTTGAAATCACAGCAAACATTTTTTCACTCAATCTTGATGATACTTGCAGGTAATGATCAGTACACCAATCCCACTTGGCTCACCAAATTTCATTATTCTCGGTTATACCGTTCCTTTGCAGGAACCGTTTTCATGTTTAGGTTTCACTCTGTTTTCTCCTATATGGATACATGTAGTTGGAACTCTAAATCAAACACGGTTTGTGCTACCTCTTTGAAACTTGGCACAATAATGTAGTTCCAAGTTCTATCGCTATGGTTTGTGTCCTATTGAAGTAGCCCCAAGCAGAGACTGACGAGAATCACTTTCATTGAAAGGGGTTGCCAAGCTTCCAAAAAACTACGAGTTTCCTGAAATCTCAGCAAACTTTTTTTCACCCAATCTTGATGATACTTGCAGGTAATGATCAGTGCACCAATCCCACTGGGCTCACCAAATTTCGTTCTTCTCAGTTAAACCGTTCCTTTGCAGGAACCGTTTTAATGTTTAGGTTTCACTCTGTTTTCTCCTATATGGATACATGTAGTTGGAACTCTAAATCAAACACAGTTTGTGCTAGCTCTTTGAAACTTGGCACAATAATGTAGTTCCAAGTTCTATCGCTATGGTTTGTTTCCTATTGAGGTAGCCCCAAGCAGAGACTGAAGAGAATCACTTTCATTGAAAGGGGTTGCCAAGCTTCCAAAAAACTACGAGTTTCCTGAAATCTCAGCAAACCTTTTTTCACCCAATCTTGATGATACTTGCAGGTAATGAACAGTACACCAATCCCACTTGGCTCAAAAAATTTCGTTCTTCTAGGTGAATCCGTTCCTTTGCAGGAACGGTTTTCATGTTTAGGTTTCACTCTGTTTTCTCCTATATGGATACATGTAGTTGGAACTCTAAATTAAACACGGTTTGTGCTAGCTCTTTGAAACTTGGCACAATAATGTAGTTCCAAGTTCTATTGCTATGGTTTGTGTCCTATTTAAGTAGCCCCAAGCAGAGACTGACGAGAATCACTTTCATTGAAAGGGGTTGCCAAGCTTCCGAAAAACTACGAGTTTCCTGAAATCTCAGCAAACCTTTTTTCACCCAATCTTGATGATACTTGCAGGTAATGATCAGTACACCAATCTCAGTGGGCTCACCAAATTTCGTTCTTTTCGGTTAAACCGTTCCTTTTGTAGAAACTGTTTTCATGTTTAGGTTTCACTCTGTTTTCTCCTATATGGATATATGTAGTTGGAACTCTAAATCAAACACGGTTTGTGCTTGCTCTTTGAAACTTGGCACAATAATGTAGTTCCAAGTTCTATCGCAATGGTTTGTGTCCTATTGAGGTAGCCCCAAGCAGAGACTGACGAGAATCACTTTCATTGAAAGGGGTTGCCAAGCTTCCAAAAAACTACGAGTTTCCTGAAATCTCAGCAAACTTTTTTTCACCCAATCTTGATGATACTTGCAGGTAATGATCAGTACACCAATCCCACTTGTCTCACCAAATTTTGTTCTTCTCAGTTAAACGGTTCCTTTGCAGGAACCGTTTTCATGATTAGGTTTCACTCTGTTTTCTCCTATATGGATATATGTAGTTGGAACTCTAAATCAATCACGGTTTGTGCTAGCTCTTTGAAACTTACCACAATAATGTAGTTCCGAGTTCTATCACTATGGTTTGTGTCCTATTGAAGTAGCCCCAAGCAGAGACTGACGAGAATCACTTTCATTGAAAGGGGTTGCTAAGCTTCCAAAAATCTACGAGTTTCCTGAAATCTCAGCAAACATTTTTTCACCCAATCTTGATGATACTTGCAGGTAATGATCAGTACACCAATCCCACTGGGCTCACCAATTTCCTTCTTCTCAGTTAAACCGTTCCTTTGCAGGAACCGTTTTAATGTTTAGGTTTCACTCTGTTTTCTCCTATATGGATACATGTAGTTGGAACTCTAAATCAAACAAGGTTTTTGCTAGCTCTTTCAAACTTACCACAATAATGTAGTTCCAATTTCTATCGCTATGGTTTGTGTGCTATTGAAGTAGCCCCAAGCAGAGACTGACGAGAATCACTTTCATTGAAAGGGGTTGCCAAGCTTCCAAAAAACTACGAGTTTCCTGAAATCTCAGCAAACATTTTTTCACCCAATCTTGATGATACTTGCAGGTAATGATCAGTACACCAATCCCACTTGGCTCACCAAATTTCGTTCTTTTCGGTTAAACCGTTCCTTTGCAGAAACTGTTTTCATGTTTAGGTTTCACTCTGTTTTCTCCTATATGGATATATGTAGTTGGAACTCTAAATCAAACACGGTTTGTGCTAGCTCTTTGAAACTTGACACAATAATGTAGTTCCAAGTTCTATCGCTATGTTTTGTGTCCTATTGAGGTAGCCCCAAGCAGAGACTGACGAGAATCACTTTCATTGAAAGGGGTTGCCAAGCTTCCAAAAAACTACGAGTTTCCTGAAATCTCAGCAAACTTTTTTTCACCCAATCTTGATGATACTTGCAGGTAATGATCAGTACACCAATCCCACTTGGCTCACCAAATTTTGTTCTTCTCAGTTAAACGGTTCCTTTGCAGGAACCGTTTTCATTATTAGGTTTCACTCTGTTTTCTCCTATATGGATACATGTAGTTGGTACTCTAAATCAAACACGGTTTGTGCTAGCTCTTTGAAACTTACCACAATAATGTAGTTCCGAGTTCTATCGCTATGGTTTGTGTCCTATTGAAGTAGCCCGAAGCAGAGACTGACGAATATCACTTTCATTGAAAGGGGTTGAGAAGCTTCCAAAAAACTCCGAGTTTCCTGAAATCTCAGCAACCATATTTTCACCCAATCTTGATGATACTTGCAGGTAATGATCAGTACACCAATCCCACTTGGTTCACCAAATTTCGTTCTTTTCGGTTAAACCGTTCCTTTGCAGGAACCGTTTTCATGTTTAGGTTTCACTCTGTTTTCTCCTATATGGATACATGTAGTTGGAACTCTAAATCAAACACGGTTTGTGCTAGCTCTTTGAAACTTGGCACAATAATGTAGTTCCAAGTTTTATCGCTATGGTTTGTGTCCTATTGAAGTAGCCCCAAGCAGAGACTGACGAGAATCACGTTGATTGAAAGGGGTTGCCAAGCTTCCAAAAAACTACGAGTTTCCTGAAATCTCAGCAAACATTTTTTCACCCAATCTTGATGAAACTTGCAGGTAATGATCAGTACACCAATCCCACTTGGCTCACCAAATTTTTTTCTTCTCGGTTATACCGTTCCTTTGCAGGAACCGTTTTCATGTTAAGGTTTCACTCTGTTTTCTACTACATGGATACATGTATTTGGAACTCTAAATCAAACACGGTTTGTGCTAGCTCTTTGAAACTTGGCACAATAATGTAGTTCCAAGTTCTATCGCTATGGTTTGTTTCCTATTGAGGTAGCCCCAAGCAGAGACTGACGAGTATCACTTTCATTGAAAGGGGTTGCCAAGCTTCCAAAAAACTACGAGTTTCCTGAAATCTCAGCAAACATTTTTTCACCCAATCTTGATGATACTTGCAGGTAATGAACAGTACACCAATCCCACTTGGCTCAAAAAATTTCGTTCTTCTAGGTGAATCCGTTCCTTTGCAGGAACCGTTTTCCTGTTTAGGATTCACTCTGTTTTCTCCTATAGGATACATGTAGTTTGAACTCTAAATTAAACACGGTTTGTGCTAGCTCTTTGAAACCTTGGCACAATAATGTAGTTCCAAGTTCTATGGCTATGGTTTGTGTCCTATTTAAGTAGCCCCAAGCAGAGACTGACGACAATCACTTTCATTGAAAGGGGTTGCCAAGCTTCCGAAAAACTACGAGTTTCCTGAAATCTCAGCAAACCTTTTTTCAACCAATCTTGATGATACTTGCAGGTAATGATCAGTACACCAATCCCACTTGGCTCACAAAATTTCGTTCTTCTCGGTTAAACCGTTCCTTTGCAGGAACCGTTTTCCTGTTTAGGTTTCACTCTGTTTTCTCCTATATGGATACATGTAGTTGGAACTCTAAATCAAAAACGGTTTATGCTAGCTCTTTGAAACTTGGCACAATAATGTAGTTCCAAGTTCTATCGCTATGGTTTGTGTCCTATTGAGGTAGCCCCAAGCAGAGACTGACGAGTATCACTTTCATTGAAAGGGGTTGCCAAGCTTCCTAAAAACTACGAGTTTCCTGAAATCTCAGCAAACCTTTTTTGACCCAATCTTGATGATACTTGCAGGTAATGATCAGTACACCAATCCCACTTGGCTCAGCAGATTTCGTTCTTCTAGGTGAATCCGTTCCTTTGCAGGAACCGTTTTCATGTTTAGGTTTCACTCTGTTTTCTCCTATATGGATACATGTAGTTGGAACTCTAAATTAAACACGGTTTGTGCTAGCTCTTTGAAACTTGGCACAATAATGTAGTTCCAAGTTCTATGGCTATGGTTTGTGTCCTATTTAAGTAGCCCCAAGCAGAGACTGACGAGAATCACTTTCATTGAAAGGGTTGCCAAGCTTCCGAAAACTACGAGTTTCCAGAAATCTCAGCAAACCTTTTTTCACCCAATCTTGATGATACTTGCAGGTAATGATCAGTACACCAATCCCACTTGGCTCACCAAATTTCGTTCTTTTCGGTTAAACCGTTCCTTTGTAGAAACTGTTTTCATGTTTAGGTTTCACTCTGTTTTCTCCTATATGGATATATGTAGTTGGAACTCTAAATCAAACACGGTTTGTGCTAGCTCTTTGAAACTTGGCACAATAATGTAGTTCCAAGTTCTATCGCAATGGTTTGTGTCCTATTGAGGTAGCCCCAAGCAGAGACTGACGAGAATCACTTTCATTGAAAGGGGTTGCCAAGCTTCCAAAAAACTACGAGTTTCCTGAAATCTCAGCAAACTTTTTTTCACCCAATCTTGATGATACTTGCAGGTAATGATCAGTACACCAATCCCACTTGTCTCACCAAATTTGTTCTTCTCAGTTAAACGGTTCCTTTGCAGGAACCGTTTTCATGATTAGGTTTCACTCTGTTTTCTCCTATATGAATACATGTAGTTGGAACTCTAAATCAAAGACTGTTTGTGCTAGCTCTTTGAAACTTGGCACAATAATGTAGTTCCCAGTTTTATCGCTATGGTTTGTGTCCTATTGAAGTAGCCCCAAGCAGAGACTGACAAGAATCACTTTCATTGAAAGGGGATGCCAAGCTTCCAAAGAACTACGAGTTTCCTGAAATCTCAGCAACCATATTTTCACCCAATCTTGATGATACTTGCAGGTAATGATCAGTACACCAATCCCACTTGGTTCACCAAATTTCGTTCTTTTCGGTTACACCGTTCCTTTGCAGGAACCGTTTTCATGATTAGGTTTCACTCTGTTATCTCCTATATGGATACATGTAGTTGGAACTCTAAATCAAACACGGTTTGTGCTAGCTCTTTGAAACTTGGCACAATAATGTAGTTCCAAGTTCTATCGCTATGGTTTGTGTCCTATTGAAGTAGCCCCAAGCAGAGACTGACGAGAATCACTTTCATTGAAAGGGGTTGCCAAGCTTCCAAAATCTACGAGTTTCTTGAAATCACAGCAAACATTTTTTCACTCAATCTTGATGATACTTGCAGGTAATGATCAGTACACCAATTCCACTTGGCTCACCAAATTTCGTTATTCTCGGTTATACCGTTCCTTTGCAGGAACCGTTTTCATGTTTAGGTTTCACTCTGTTTTCTCCTATATGGATACATGTAGTTGGAACTCTAAATCAAACACGGTTTGTGCTACCTCTTTGAAACTTGGCACAATAATGTAGTTCCAAGTTCTATCGCTATGGTTTGTGTCCTATTGAAGTAGCCCCAAGCAGAGACTGACGAGAATCACTTTCATTGAAAGGGGTTGCCAAGCTTCCAAAAAACTACGAGTTTCCTGAAATCTCAGCAAACTTTTTTTCACCCAATCTTGATGATACTTGCAGGTAATGATCAGTGCACCAATCCCACTGGGCTCACCAAATTTCGTTCTTCTCAGTTAAACCGTTCCTTTGCAGGAAACGTTTTAATGTTTAGGTTTCACTCTGTTTTCTCCTATATGGATACATGTAGTTGGAACTCTAAATCAAACACAGTTTGTGCTAGCTCTTTGAAACTTGGCACAATAATGTAGTTCCAAGTTCTATCGCTATGGTTTGTTTCCTATTGAGGTAGCCCCAAGCAGAGACTGAAGAGAGAGAATCACTTTCATTGAAAGGGGTTGCCAAGCTTCCAAAAAACTACGAGTTTCCTGAAATCTCAGCAAACCTTTTTTCACCCAATCTTGATGATACTTGCAGGTAATGAACAGTACACCAATCCCACTTGGCTCAAAAAATTTCGTTCTTCTAGGTGAATCCGTTCCTTTGCAGGAACCGTTTTCATGTTTAGGTTTCACTCTGTTTTCTCCTATATGGATACATGTAGTTGGAACTCTAAATTAAACACGGTTTGTGCTAGCTCTTTGAAACTTGGCACAATAATGTAGTTCCAAGTTCTATTGCTATGGTTTGTGTCCTATTTAAGTAGCCCCAAGCAGAGACTGACGAGAATCACTTTCATTGAAAGGGGTTGCCAAGCTTCCGAAAAACTACGAGTTTCCTGAAATCTCAGCAAACCTTTTTTCACCCAATCTTGATGATACTTGCAGGAAATGATCAGTACACCAATCCCAGTGGGCTCACCAAATTTCGTTCTTTTCGGTTAAACCGTTCCTTTTGTAGAAACTGTTTTCATGTTTAGGTTTCACTCTGTTTTCTCCTATATGGATATATGTAGTTGGAACTCTAAATCAAACACGGTTTGTGCTAGCTCTTTGAAACTTGGCACAATAATGTAGTTCCAAGTTCTATCGCAATGGTTTGTGTCCTATTGAGGTAGCCCCAAGCAGAGACTGACGAGAATCACTTTCATTGAAAGGGGTTGCCAAGCTTCCAAAAAACTACGAGTTTCCTGAAATCTCAGCAAACTTTTTTTCACCCAATCTTGATGATACTTGCAGGTAATGATCAGTACACCAATCCCACTTGTCTCACCAAATTTTGTTCTTCTCAGTTAAACGGTTCCTTTGCAGGAACCGTTTTCATGATTAGGTTTCACTCTGTTTTCTCCTATATGGATACATGTAGTTGGAACTCTAAATCAAACACGGTTTGTGCTAGCTCTTTGAAACTTACCACAATAATGTAGTTCCGAGTTCTATCACTATGGTTTGTGTCCTATTGTAGTAGCCCCAAGCAGAGACTGACGAGAATCACTTTCATTGAAAGGGGTTGACAAGCTTCCAAAACACTACGAGTTTCCTGAAATCTCAGGAAACATTTTTTCACCCAATCTTGATGATACTTGCAGGTAATGATCAGTACACCAATCCCACTTGGCTCACAAAATTTCGTTCTTCTCGGTTAAACCGTTCCTTTGCAGGAACCGTTATCCTGTTTAGGTTTCACTCTGTTTTCTCCTATATGGATACATGTATTTGGAACTCTAAATCAAACACGGTTTGTGCTAGCTCTTTGAAACTTGGCACAATAATGTAGTTCCAAGTTCTATCTGTATGGTTTGTGTCCTATTGAAGTAGCCCCAAGCAGAGACTGACGAGAATCACTTACATTGAAAGGGGTTGCCAAGCTTCCAAAAAACTACGAGTTTCCTGAAATCTCAGCAAACATTTTTTGACCCAATCTTGATGATACTTGCAGGTAATGATCAGTACACCAATCCAACTGGGCTCACCAAATTTCGTTCTTCTCGGTAAAACCGTTCATTTGTAGGAACCGTTTTCATGTTTAGGTTTCACTGTGTTTTCTCCTATATGGATACATGTAGTTGGAACTCTAAATCATAGACGGTTTGTGCTAGCTCTTTGAAACTTGGCACAATAATGTAGTTCCCAGTTTTATCGCTGTGGTTTGTGTCCTATTGAAGTAGCCCCAAGCACAGACTGACGAGAATCACTTTCATTTTAAAGGGATGCCAAGCTTCCAAAGAACTACGAGTTTCCTGAAATCTCAGCAAACATTTTTTCACCCAATCTTGATGATACTTGCAGGTAATGATCAGTACACCAATCCCACTTGGTTCACCAAATTTCGTTCTTTTCGGTTACACCGTTCCTTTGCAGGAACCGTTTTCATGATTAGGTTTCACTCTGTTATCTCCTATATGGATACATGTAGTTGGAACTCTAAATCAAACACGGTTTGTGCTAGCTCTTTGAAACTTGGCACAATAATGTAGTTCCAAGTTCTATCGCTATGGTTTGTGTCCTATTGAAGTAGCCCCAAGCAGAGACTGACGAGAATCACTTTCATTGAAAGGGGTTGCCAAGCTTCCAAAAAACTACGAGTTTCCTGAAATCTCAGCAAACATTTTTTCACTCAATCTTGATGATACTTGCAGGTAATGATCAGTACACCAATCCCACTTGGCTCACCAAATTTCGTTATTCTCGGTTATACCGTTCCTTTGCAGGAACCGTTTTCATGTTTAGGTTTCACTCTGTTTTCTCCTATATGGATACATGTAGTTGGAACTCTAAATCAAACACGGTTTGTGCTACCTCTTTGAAACTTGGCACAATAATGTAGTTCCAAGTTCTATCGCTATGGTTTGTGTCCTATTGAAGTAGCCCCAAGCAGAGACTGACGAGAATCACTTTCATTGAAAGGGGTTGCCAAGCTTCCAAAAAACTACGAGTTTCCTGAAATCTCAGCAAACTTTTTTTCACCCAATCTTGATGATACTTGCAGGTAATGATCAGTACACCAATCCCACTGGGCTCACCAAATTTCCTTCTTCTCAGTTAAACCGTTCCTTTGCAGGAACCGTTTTAATGTTTAGGTTTCACTCTGTTTTCTCCTATATGGATACATGTAGTTGGAACTCTAAATCAAACAAGGTTTTTGCTAGCTCTTTGAAACTTACCACAATAATGTAGTTCCAATTTCTATCGCTATGGTTTGTGTGCTATTGAAGTAGCCCCAAGCAGAGAGTGACGAGAATCACTTTCATTGAAAGGGGTTGCCAAGCTTCCAAAAAACTACGAGTTTCCTGAAATCTCAGCAAACTTTTTTTCACCCAATCTTGATGATACTTGCAGGTAATGATGAGTACACCAATCCCACTGGGCTCACCAAATTTCCTTCTTCTAAGTTAAACCGTTCCTTTGCAGGAACCGTTTTAATGTTTAGGTTTCACTCTGTTTTCTACTACATGGATACATGTATTTGGAACTCTAAATCAAACACGGTTTGTGCTAGCTCTTTGAAACTTACCACAATAATGTAGTTCCAAGTTCTATGGCTATGGTTTGTGTTCTATTGAAGTAGCCCCAAGCAGAGACTGACGAGAATCACTTTTATTGAAAGGGGTTGCCAAGCTTCCAAAAAACTACGAGTTTCCTGAAATCTCAGCAAACTTTTTTTCACCCAATCTTGATGATACTTGCAGGTAATGATCAGTACACCAATCCCACTTGGCTCACAAAATTTCGTTCTTCTCGGTTAAACCGTTCCTTTGCAGGAACCGTTTTCCTGTTTAGGTTTCACTCTGTTTTCTCCTATATGGATACATGTAGTTGGAACTCTAAATCAAAAAAGGTTTGTGCTAGCTCTTTGAAACTTGGCAAAATAATGTAGTTCCAAGTTCTATCGCTATGGTTTGTGTCCTATTGAGGTAGCCCCAAGCAGAGAATGACGAGTATCACTTTCATTGAAAGGGGTTGCCAAGCTTCCAAAAAACTACGAGTTTCCTGAAATCTCAGGAAACCTTTTTTGACCCAATCTTGATGATACTTGCAGGTAATGAACAGTACACCAATCCCACTTGGCTCAGCAAATTTCGTTCTTCTCGGTTATACCGTTCCTTTGCAGGAACCGTTTTCATGTTTAGGTTTCACTCTGTTTTCTCCTATATGGATACATGTAGTTGGAACTCTAAATCAAACACGGTTTGTGCTAGCTCTTTGAAACTTGGCACAATAATGTAGTTCCAAGTTCTATCGCTATGGTTTGTGTCCTATTGAAGTAGCCCCAAGCAGAGACTGACGAGAATCACTTTCATTGAAAGGGGTTGAGAAGCTTCCAAAAAACTACGAGATTCCTGAAATCTCAGACACCATATTTTCACCCAATCTAGATGATACTTGCAGGTAATGATCAGTACACCAATCCCACTTGGCTCACAAAATTTCGTTCTTCTCGGTTAAACCGTTCCTTTGCAGGAACCGTTTTCCTGTTTAGGTTTCACTCTGTTTTCTCCTATATGGATACATGTAGTTTGAACTCTAAATTAAACACGGTTTGTGCTAGCTCTTTGAAACTTGGCACAATAATGTAGTTCCAAGTTCTATGGCTATGGTTTGTGTTCTATTGAAGTAGCCCCAAGCAGAGACTGACGAGAATCACTTTTATTGAAAGGGGTTGCCAAGCTTCCAAAAAACTACGAGTTTCCTGAAATCTCAGCAAACTTTTTTTCACCCAATCTTGATGATACTTGCAGGTAATGATCAGTACACCAATCCCACTGGGCTCACAAAATTTCGTTCTTCTCGGTTAAACCGTTCCTTTGCAGGAACCGTTTTCATGTTTAGGTTTCACTCTGTTTTCTCCTATATGGATACATGTAGTTGGAACTCTAAATCAAAAACGGTTTGTGCTAGCTTTGAAACTTGGCACAATAATGTAGTTCCAGTTCTATCGCTATGGTTTGTGTCCTATTGAAGTAGCCCCAAGCAGAGACTGACGAGAATCACTTTCATTGAAAGGGGTTGCCAAGCTTCCAAAAAACTACGAGTTTCCTGAAATCTCAGCAAACATTTTTTCACTCAATCTTGATGAAACTTGCAGGTAATGATCAGTACACCAATCCCACTTGGCTCAGCAAATTTCGTTCTTCTCGGTTATACCGTTCCTTTGCAGGAACCGTTTTCATGTTAAGGTTTCACTCTGTTTTCTACTACATGGATACATGTATTTGGAACTCTAAATCAAACACGGTTTGTGCTAGCTCTTTGAAACTTGGCACAATAATGTAGTTCCAAGTTCTATGGCTATGGTTTGTGTCCTATTTAAGTAGCCCCAAGCAGAGACTGACGAGAATCACTTTCATTGAAAGGGGTTGCCAAGCTTCCGAAAAACTACGAGTTTCCTGAAATCTCAGCAAACCTTTTTTTTACCCAATCTTGATGATACTTGCAGGTAATGATCAGTACACCAATCCCACTTGGCTCACAAAATTTCGTTCTTCTCGGTTAAACCGTTCTTTTGCAGGAACCGTTTTCCTGTTTAGGTTTCACTCTGTTTTCTCCTATATGGATACATGTAGTTGGAACTCTAAATCAAAAACGGTTTGTGCTAGCTCTTTGAAACTTGGCAAAATAATGTAGTTCCAAGTTCTATCGCTATGGTTTGTGTCCTATTGAGGTAGCCCCAAGCAGAGACTGACGAGTATCACTTTCATTGAAAGGGGTTGCCAAGCTTCCAAAAAACTACGAGTTTCCTGAAATCTCAGCAAACCTTTTTTGACCCAATCTTGATGATACTTGCAGGTAATGAACAGTACACCAATCCCACTTGGCTCAGCAAATTTCGTTCTTCTCGGTTATACCGTTCCTTTGCAGGAACCGTTTTCATGTTTAGGTTTCACTCTGTTTTCTACTATATGGATACATGTAGTTGGAACTCTAAATCAAACACGGTTTGTGCTAGCTCTTTGAAACTTACCACAATAATGTAGTTCCAAGTTCTATCGCTATGGTTTGTGTCCTATTGAAGTAGCCCCAAGCAGAGACTAACGAGAATCTCTTTCATTGAAAGGGGTTGAAAAGCTTCCAAAAAACTACGAGATTCCTGAAATCTCAGACACCATATTTTCACCCAATCTAGATGATACTTGCAGGTAATGATCAGTACACCAATCCCACTTGGCTCACAAAATTTCGTTCTTCTTGGTTAAACCGTTCCTTTGCAGGAACCGTTTTCCTGTTTAGGTTTCACTCTGTTTTCTCCTATATGGATACATGTAGTTTGAACTCTAAATTAAACACGGTTTGTGCTAGCTCTTTGAAACTTGGCACAATAATGTAGTTCCAAGTTCTATGGCTATGGTTTGTGTTCTATTGAAGTAGCCCCAAGCAGAGACTGACGAGAATCACTTTTATTGAAAGGGGTTGCCAAGCTTCCAAAAAACTACGAGTTTCCTGAAATCTCAGCAAACTTTTTTTCACCCAATCTTGATGATACTTGCAGGTAATGATCAGTACACCAATCCCACTGGGCTCACAAAATTTCGTTCTTCTCGGTTAAACCGTTCCTTTGCAGGAACCGTTTTCATGTTTAGGTTTCACTCTTTTCTCCTATATGGATACATGTAGTTGGAACTCTAAATCAAAAACGGTTTGTGCTAGCTTTGAAACTTGGCACAATAATGTAGTTCCAAGTTCTATCGCTATGGTTTGTGTCCTATTGAGGTAGCCCAAGCAGAGACTGACGAGAATCACTTTCATTGAAAGGGGTTGCCAAGCTTCCAAAAAACTACGAGTTTCCTGAAATCTCAGCAAACCTTTTTTCACCCAATCTTGATGATACTTGCAGGTAATGAACCGTATACCAATCCCACTTGGTTCAGCAAATTTCGTTCTTTTAGGTTAAACCGTTCCTTTGCAGGAACCGTTTTTCATGTTTAGGTTTCACTCTGTTTTCTCCTATATGGATACATGTAGTTGGAACTCTAAATTAAACACGGTTTGTGCTAGCTCTTTGAAAATTGGCACAATAATGTAGTTCCAAGTTCTATCGCTATGCTTTGTGTCCTATTGAAGTAGCCCCAAGCAGAGACTGACGAGAATCACTTTCATTTGAAAGGGGTTGCCAAGCTTCCAATAAACTACGAGTTTCCTGAAATCTCAGCAAACTTTTTTTCACCCAATCTTGATGATTCTTGCAGGTAATGATCAGTACACCAATCCCACTGGGATCACCAAATTTCGTTCTTCTAGGTTATACCGCTCCATTGCAGGAACCATTTTCATGTTTAGGTTTCACTCTGTTTTCTCCTATATGGATACATGTAGTTGGAACTCTAAATCAAACACGGTTTGTGCTAGCTCTTTGAAACTTGGCACAATAATGTAGTTCCAAGTTCTATCGCTATGGTTTGTGTCCTATTGAAGTAGTCCCAAGCAGAGACTGACGAGAATCACTTTCATTGAAAGGGGTTGCCAAGCTTCCAAAAATGTACGAGTTTCCTGAAATCTCAGCAAACATTTTTTTACCCAATCTTGATGATACTTGCAGGTAATGATAAGTACACCAATCCCACTTGGCTCACCAAATTTCGTTCTTCTCGGTTAAACCGTTCCTTTGCAGGAACCGTTTTCATGTTTGGGTTTCACTCTGTTTTCTCCTATATGGATACATGTATTTGGAACTTTAAATCAAACACGGTTTGTGCTAGCTCTTTGAAACTTGGCACAATAATGTAGTTCCAAGTTCTATCGCTATGGTTTGTGTCCTATTGAAGTAGCCCCAAGCAGAGACTGACGAGAATCACTTTCATTGAAAGGGGTTGCCAAGCTTCCAAAAAACTACGAGTTTCCTGAAATCTCAGCAAACATTTTTTCACTCAATCTTGATGATACTTGCAGGTAATGATCAGTACACCAAATCCCACTTGGCTCACCAATTTCGTTCTTCTCGCTTATATCGTTCCTTTGCAGGAACCGTTTTCATGTTTAGGTTTCACTCTGTTTTCTCCTATATGGATACATGTAGTTGGAACTCTAAATCAAACACGGTTTGTGCTAGCTCTTTGAAACTTGGCACAATAATGTAGTTCCAAGTTCTATCGCTATGGTTTGTGTCCTATGGAAGTAGCCCCAAGCAGAGACTGACGAGAATCACTTACATTGAAAGGGGTTGCCAAGCTTCCAAAAAACTAAGAGTTTCCTGAAATCACAGCAAACATTTTTTCACCCAATCTTGATGATTCTTGCAGGTAATGATCAGTACACCAATCCCACTGGGATCACCAAATTTTGTTCTTCTTGGTTAAACCGTTCCTTTGCAGGAACCGTTTTCATGTTTAGGTTTCACTCTGTTTTCTCCAATATGGATACATGTAGTTGGAACTCTAAATCAAACACGGTTTGTGCTAGCTCTTTGAAACTTGGCACAATAATGTAGTTCCAAGTTCTATCGCTATGATTTGTGTCCTATTGATGTAGCCCCAAGCAGAGACTGACGAGAATCACTTTCATTGAAAGGGGTTGACAAGCTTCCAAAACACTACGAGTTTCCTGAAATCTCAGCAAACATTTTTTCACCCAATCTTGATGACAATTGCAGGTAATGATCAGTACACCAATCCCCACTTGGCTCACCAAATTTCGTTCTTTTCATTTTAAACCGTTCCTTTGCAGAAACCGTTTTCATGTTTAGGTTTCACTCTGTTTTCTCCTATATTGATACATGTAGTTGGAACTCTAAATCAAACACGGTTTGTGCTAGCTCTTTGAATCTTACCACAATAATGTAGTTCCAAGTTCGATCGCTATGGTTTGTGTCCTATTGAAGTAGCCCCAAGCAGAGACTGACGAGAATCACTTTCATTGAAAGGGGTTGCCAAGCTTCCAAAAACTATGAGATTCCTGAAATCACAGCAACCATATTTTCACCCAATCTAGATGATACTTGCAGGTAATGATCAGTACACCAATCCCACTTGGCTCACCAAATTTCGTTCTTTTCGGTTAAACCGTTTTTTTGCAGAAACCGTTTTCATGTTTAGGTTTCACTCTGTTTTCTCCTATATTGATACATGTAGTTGGAACTCTAAATCAAACACGGTTTGTGCTAGCTCTTTGAAACTTGGCACAATAATGTAGTTCCAAGTTCTATCGCTATGGTTTGTGTCCTATTGAGGTTGTCCGAAGCAGAGAGTGACGAGAATCACTTTCATTGAAAGGGGTTGCCAAGCTTCCAAAAAACTACGAGTTTCCTGAAATCTCAGCAAACATTTTTTCACTCAATCTTGATGATACTTGCAGGTAATGATCAGTACACCAATCCCACTTGGCTCACCAAATTTCGTTCTTCTCGCTTATACCGTTCCTTTGCAGGAACCGTTTTTCATGTTTAGGTTTCACTCTGTTTTCTCCTATATGGATACATGTATTTGGAACTCTAAATCAAACACGGTTTGTGCTAGCTCTTTGAAACTTGGCACAATAATGTAGTTCCAAGTTGTATCGCTATGGTTTGTGTCCTATTGAAGTAGCCACAAGCAGAGACTGACGAGTATCACTTTCATTTAAAGGGGTTGAGAAGCTTCCAAAAAACTACGAGATTCCTGAAATCTCAGCAACCATATTTTCACCCAATCTTGATGATACTTGCAGGTAATGATCAGTACACCAATCCCACTTGGCTCACCAAATTTCGTTCTTTTCGGTTAAACCGTTCCTTTGCAGAAACTGTTTTCATGTTTAGGTTTCACTCTGTTTTCTCCTATATGGATATATGTAGTTGGAACTCTAAATCAAACACGGTTTGTGCTAGCTCTTTGAAACTTGACACAATAATGTAGTTTCCAAGTTCTATCGCTATGTTTTGTGTCCTATTGAGGTAGCCCCAAGCAGAGACTGACGAGAATCACTTTCATTGAAAGGGGTTGCCAAGCTTCCAAAAAACTACGAGTTTCCTGAAATCTCAGCAAACTTTTTTTCACCCAATCTTGATGATACTTGCAGGTAATGATCAGTACACCAATCCCACTTGGCTCACCAAATTTTGTTCTTCTCAGTTAAACGGTTCCTTTGCAGGAACCGTTTTCATTATTAGGTTTCCACTCTGTTTTCTCCTATATGGATACATGTAGTTGGAACTCTAAATCAAACACGGTTTGTGCTAGCTCTTTGAAACTTGGCACAATAATGTAGTTCCAAGTTTTATCGCTATGGTTTGTGTCCTATTGAAGTAGCCCCAAGCAGAGACTGACGAGAATCACGTTGATTGAAAGGGGTTGCCAAGCTTCCAAAAAACTACGAGTTTCCTGAAATCTCAGCAAACATTTTTTCACCCAATCTTGATGAAACTTGCAGGTAATGATCAGTACACCAATCCCACTTGGCTCACCAAATTTTTTTCTTCTCGGTTATACCGTTCCTTTGCAGGAACCGTTTTCATGTTAAGGTTTCACTCTGTTTTCTACTACATGGATACATGTATTTGGAACTCTAAATCAAACACGGTTTGTGCTAGCTCTTTGAAACTTGGCACAATAATGTAGTTCCAAGTTCTATCGCTATGGTTTGTTTCCTATTGAGGTAGCCCCAAGCAGAGACTGACGAGTATCACTTTCATTGAAAGGGGTTGCCAAGCTTCCAAAAAACTACGAGTTTCCTGAAATCTCAGCAAACATTTTTTCACCCAATCTTGATGATACTTGCAGGTAATGAACAGTACACCAATCCCACTTGGCTCAAAAAATTTCGTTCTTCTAGGTGAATCCGTTCCTTTGCAGGAACCGTTTTCCTGTTTAGGATTCACTCTGTTTTCTCCTATAGGGATACATGTAGTTTGAACTCTAAATTAAACACGGTTTGTGCTAGCTCTTTGAAACTTGGCACAATAATGTAGTTCCAAGTTCTATGGCTATGGTTTGTGTCCTATTTAAGTAGCCCCAAGCAGAGACTGACGACAATCACTTTCATTGAAAGGGGTTGCCAAGCTTCCGAAAACTACGAGTTTCCTGAAATCTCAGCAAACCTTTTTTCAACCAATCTTGATGATACTTGCAGGTAATGATCAGTACACCAATCCCACTTGGCTCACAAAATTTCGTTCTTCTCGGTTAAACCGTTCCTTTGCAGGAACCGTTTTCCTGTTTAGGTTTCACTCTGTTTTCTCCTATATGGATACATGTAGTTGGAACTCTAAATCAAAAACGGTTTATGCTAGCTCTTTGAAACTTGGCACAATAATGTAGTTCCAAGTTCTATCGCTATGGTTTGTGTCCTATTGAGGTAGCCCCAAGCAGAGACTGACGAGTAATCACTTTCATTGAAAGGGGTTGCCAAGCTTCCTAAAAACTACGAGTTTCCTGAAATCTCAGCAAACCTTTTTTGACCCAATCTTGATGATACTTGCAGGTAATGATCAGTACACCAATCCCACTTGGCTCAGCAGATTTCGTTCTTCTAGGTGAATCCGTTCCTTTGCAGGAACCGTTTTCATGTTTAGGTTTCACTCTGTTTTCTCCTATATGGATACATGTAGTTGGAACTCTAAATTAAACACGGTTTGTGCTAGCTCTTTGAAACTTGGCACAATAATGTAGTTCCAAGTTCTATGGCTATGGTTTGTGTCCTATTTAAGTAGCCCCAAGCAGAGACTGACGAGAATCACTTTCATTGAAAGGGGTTGCCAAGCTTCCGAAAAACTACGAGTTTCCAGAAATCTCAGCAAACCTTTTTTCACCCAATCTTGATGATACTTGCAGGTAATGATCAGTACACCAATCCCACTTGGCTCACCAAATTTCGTTCTTTTCGGTTAAACCGTTCCTTTGTAGAAACTGTTTTCATGTTTAGGTTTCACTCTGTTTTCTCCTATATGGATATATGTAGTTGGAACTCTAAATCAAACACGGTTTGTGCTAGCTCTTTGAAACTTGGCACAATAATGTAGTTCCAAGTTCTATCGCAATGGTTTGTGTCCTATTGAGGTAGCCCCAAGCAGAGACTGACGAGAATCACTTTCATTGAAAGGGGTTGCCAAGCTTCCAAAAAACTACGAGTTTCCTGAAATCTCAGCAAACTTTTTTTCACCCAATCTTGATGATACTTGCAGGTAATGATCAGTACACCAATCCCACTTGTCTCACCAAATTTTGTTCTTCTCAGTTAAACGGTTCCTTTGCAGGAACCGTTTTCATGATTAGGTTTCACTCTGTTTTCTCCTATATGAATACATGTAGTTGGAACTCTAAATCAAAGACTGTTTGTGCTAGCTCTTTGAAACTTGGCACAATAATGTAGTTCCAGTTTTATCGCTATGGTTTGTGTCCTATTGAAGTAGCCCCAAGCAGAGACTGACAAGAATCACTTTCATTGAAAGGGGATGCCAAGCTTCCAAAGAACTACGAGTTTCCTGAAATCTCAGCAACCATATTTTCACCCAATCTTGATGATACTTGCAGGTAATGATCAGTACACCAATCCCACTTGGTTCACCAAATTTCGTTCTTTTCGGTTACACGTTCCTTTGCAGGAACCGTTTTCATGATTAGGTTTCACTCTGTTATCTCCTATATGGATACATGTAGTTGGAACTCTAAATCAAACACGGTTTGTGCTAGCTCTTTGAAACTTGGCACAATAATGTAGTTCCAAGTTCTATCGCTATGGTTTGTGTCCTATTGAAGTAGCCCCAAGCAGAGACTGACGAGAATCACTTTCATTGAAAGGGGTTGCCAAGCTTCCAAAAAACTACGAGTTTCTTGAAATCACAGCAACATTTTTTCACTCAATCTTGATGATACTTGCAGGTAATGATCAGTACACCAATCCCACTTGGCTCACCAAATTTCGTATTCTCGGTTATACCGTTCCTTTGCAGGAACCGTTTTCATGTTTAGGTTTCACTCTGTTTTCTCCTATATGGATACATGTAGTTGGAACTCTAAATCAAACACGGTTGTGCTACCTCTTTGAAACTTGGCACAATAATGTAGTTCCAAGTTCTATCGCTATGGTTTGTGTCCTATTGAAGTAGCCCCAAGCAGAGACTGACGAGAATCACTTTCATTGAAAGGGGTTGCCAAGCTTCCAAAAACTTCGAGTTTCCTGAAATCTCAGCAAACTTTTTTTCACCCAATCTTGATGATACTTGCAGGTAATGATCAGTGCACCAATCCCACTGGGCTCACCAAATTTCGTTCTTCTCAGTTAAACCGTTCCTTTGCAGGAACCGTTTTAATGTTTAGGTTTTCACTCTGTTTTCTCCTATATGGATACATGTAGTTGGAACTCTAAATCAAACACAGTTTGTGCTAGCTCTTTGAAACTTGGCACAATAATGTAGTTCCAAGTTCTATCGCTATGGTTTGTTTCCTATTGAGGTAGCCCCAAGCAGAGACTGAAGAGAATCACTTTCATTGAAAGGGTTGCCAAGCTTCCAAAAACTACGAGTTTCCTGAAATCTCAGCAAACCTTTTTTCAACCCAATCTTGATGATGATGATACTTGCAGGTAATGAACAGTACACCAATCCCACTTGGCTCAAAAAATTTCGTTCTTCTAGGTGAATCCGTTCCTTTGCAGGAACGGTTTTCATGTTTAGGTTTCACTCTGTTTTCTCCTATATGGATACATGTAGTTGGAACTCTAAATTAAACACGGTTTGTGCTAGCTCTTTGAAACTTGGCACAATAATGTAGTTCCAAGTTCTATTGCTATGGTTTGTGTCCTATTTAAGTAGCCCCAAGCAGAGACTGACGAGAATCACTTTCATTGAAAGGGGTTGCCAAGCTTCCGAAAAACTACGAGTTTCCTGAAATCTCAGCAAACCTTTTTTCACCCAATCTTGATGATACTTGCAGGTAATGATCAGTACACCAATCTCAGTGGGCTCCCAAATTTCGTTCTTTTCGGTTAAACCGTTCCTTTTGTAGAAACTGTTTTCATGTTTAGGTTTCACTCTGTTTTCTCCTATATGGATATATGTAGTTGGAACTCTAAATCAAACACGGTTTGTGCTTGCTCTTTGAAACTTGGCACAATAATGTAGTTCCAAGTTCTATCGCAATGGTTTGTGTCCTATTGAGGTAGCCCCAAGCAGAGACTGACGAGAATCACTTTCATTGAAAGGGGTTGCCAAGCTTCCAAAAAACTACGAGTTTCCTGAAATCTCAGCAAACTTTTTTTCACCCAATCTTGATGATACTTGCAGGTAATGATCAGTA